>NW_025782861.1:0-32947 GCF_021130785.1 Homalodisca vitripennis | reverse complement strand
CGTGAAAATAATCTTAACATGAAAAGGTAATTTGAGAGATATTAATTAAGTCGGTTTTGTAAATAGTAAATAACCCCAAAAATTAACTATTAGTCAATTACTCAATCTACAGTAGTCAATATAATGAGATATAGTTAAATTTAAAATTCCCCAAAATAAATTATTAACTAAAATAAGCTTTAAATAGAATTCACTTGAAAAACATCTTTTCATATTTGTTTTCCTATTCTACAAATGCCTTTTCTTACTTACATTTTGACAAAGCACGTAGCATAAATTACCAACATTTATTATCCTGAATTTACAAACAACAGCAAAAATAAAACAGACTAACAGATAATTTTTAACTTATAGGCCCACAACACTATTTATTACCTAAAGTACATTTTGTTGTTATATTTCAAATGCATTATTTAAAATAAAAGTTCTAACCATTGCAACAACATATGTTTGGATCTAAAAAAATAGAAACCATTAAAACACTATGATAATATTTACAATCTGAAAGGGATTTATATTTATGAGTACAACTTACAAAGTAATAAAGGCTCAAGTAATTTCTGCTTCTTAATTTCACTATTATATTTACTCTGGTTGGTTGAGAAAAAAAAAATTTTAATTCCAAGTATCTGTATTCAAAAGTATTTTATAAATTTTTCTTGGTAGCACACATTATTTGACTTTAAAAGAATATTAAAATACCTCACCTTGGCAACAATCCAGTAATGGGCCAGGAAGGGAGCAATGTAGGTAAAGACATTATAGATAACCTCGTGGGAGACTCAATTTCCAACTGAACAATCTTCAAAACTATCGCCATGAGAGAGAGAGGTTAAGCCTCGTGAAGCCTGACAGTCAGTAACAAAAGTCCAACAGGAAGTAGGAGTCAATTGGTGTTTTGGCCAGCTGGAGCTGCAGCTGTTTAATAGCCAGCTGATATGGATTTTCCAGGTTGATCCAGGCCTGTCTGCCCCAAAGTTAATAAAATCTAACTCTTACTCTCTGTTATAAAATTTTAAGGTTCACTAAAAGAATTTGGGTTTACAACCGTACACATGATACAGAAAGATTTTTTGCTAAATTCTAAGAATATTATTTAGCAAGTATGGTGCTTTGCCATTTTTAGACATATACACATGCATGTAAGCACGAGCATCTCTACAAAAACACGGCCACCTATAATAAAACACATGCATGTAAATGTGTGTTTTTATAAAGTTGTATGTTTATCCCTCTATAAATATTGCCTAGTGGCAGATACTGTTACATATTTTCCTCGACCCAGCTTGAGTGTTACCAAGGCAACAGCAACAGCCCAATTTCACCATAAGGAACCTACCAGCACTAATCCTACAACGGTGTGACTCAGCACGTTAGGCAGTGGTTACTAGATAAATAGCTGGCACTATGATAGACACGTTCCCCGACTTGAAAAAGCATCTGTTTGCGATGAAATGCATTGTGTGCTGCGTCTCCATAATCGAATATTTATCACATTCTCTAGGAAACCCTAAGGTCTTCTAGGGGCAGGAAAATTTTTTTTGTCTCTCTATCGGTCAGTCTGTCCCGCACATAGCTCTAGACCGAACCGTCCGTCCTATAAACATAAAATGTGCGTTGAAAATGTATTTATACATAAAAAAAACATGGAAATTAACTCCTGGAAACATGACGAATTAATGGTGCATTTTCATTCCATTTCTTTCAGCTTTAGAGAATATTTTTGCATTTGCTTATATGCGTAAAACATGATTGGATCGAGAAAAATCGTAGAAAAATTAAATAACTGAGTCGAATCATATGAGATGTGTGGATGCTTGCGTGATCACGTGACGTATTTAGACTAACTATCCGCACGTTTATCTCGAGAAATGGTTTCGTCTCAGGTTTTAAAACTTCGAATTAAACTTTATTTCTACATACAAGAATGAGTTTTATAATGGCGCATGTCCATTCCGTCGGGTTTGCTGAACATCACTGTAACCTATAACTCAGTGGCCTGGCACAATTTCTCTTTTGTCTGCCGGGGGATCTATAATTGACTGTCTATCTGTCTTACCACAGACACCTCATGAAGTAAATGAACTATAGACTGTAGATACAAACCTCAGCGCAAAGCCTCTTTAGCGGGCGTTCCTTAATTCTGTTCATTGTAGGAAGTGTTCAAATTTGAACTTTGCGTTTTGTAAAACAATTATACAATAACCTACTCATTCGGAGTTGGACTCTAAAAATATTGGTGGAATAAGTTATTTCTACGTAATATAAAAGCTACGATATTTGGATTTGGGGAAGGAAAATAGGATCTTCTTTATTTTATCAATACATATTTCATATTTGGCCCAAAAACCCTGCAGGGAAGTTAAAAAATTGATTTTGTGAATATTCTTCCTAAAAATCCTGGTAAAATTTTACCATGCCAGCAAATTTTTTTAAGATGGACAGTCATGCAATTTTTCTATATTTTCGGTTATTCTTAAAATATTGGGAAATTTTATGTCCTAATTTTTAACTATAATGCATAATTTTTGAAAACTACGAGTTTTAAAGTAACACTCATTCCTTGTCTAATCTGTAAATTGCAGAGTCCCCAACTGATTGAGGTTCATACTTACTTGGGGAGCCGATTACCGAGCGGTCTAAGAGGATGGACTTCGGATCTGACTTAGAGATAGCCAATTTCTATCAGTACCATCGAACTTCTTTCTTTATTGACTCTTTACCTTATTCTGTTTGATATGATCCTCGCACAGGCCAGTGGCCCATGAGGACGGGCAGAATAAGGTTTAACAGTGGATCGGGTCTCTTTTTTAAATATAAAAAAAACTATCATGACATTGCATAACCAAGAAGATACATAAACACCTTATTAGGTAAATTTTTATCCAAGGAGCTTAACATATATTAAGAAAAAATTTTTTTTTTTAATTTTGAGGAAGACATGTTAGAAATAGCACATCTGAAACAATATTTCACAGATCAAAGTCATTACTTTTACCATCTGAATACAACCAAGAAAGTCTGTGCATATTGTCAGATTATTCATATAGTATAACATAGCAGTTTAAAAAACTCCTTGAGTACTTCTAGCGGATTAGTTCCATCAAATGTTTAAGAATAAACTGCACAATTTTTTCTTTACGGATTGTTCTAAAACATCAGTAATTAACCAAAGAGGTGCTCTGAGAGAGTTGGATGGCTTTAGTGGTGAATGCAGGGAGGGAAGAGGAGACAAAAAGAAAGTCTCTCTTCTCGAACTTCCCTTGTAAATCCTCTCAAACAATCAATGTGAGGGCTCTTTCACTTTTCTCCTTCAATTATCCGCTTCCTCTATGGATTTTCGCGAATTGATGCAATGGACTTTTATACAAGGTACAAGGATAGAACACAAAGATATGTGTACATCTACACACAAGTAGATTCGAGAATGAGGTTCCTACGTCAATTTTATGGAACCATTCAAAATGAAATATAAATAATGTATGAATACCGTAAACGGATCTATAAAACCATATCGTAAAAGATGTTATGACTCTTTAGCAAAACATTTAATGAAAATCTATATATAATTTACAGGGAAAACGAATGTTCATAAATCAAGCAGTAAGCAACTCAGACCTATTCGAAATCTATGCAATTTATTGTTTAAAGGGGTTTACAAAAATGTCCTCCTTAAAATTTTTTCTTAAGGGATATCGCTACTGAAAAGCGTGATTCTTTGTATTAAGTGAGGATAGTGGTTATAGTATTGTTTTTTCTCATTGGGGTATAGAGTAAAAAGATACAAAAAATATTAATTAGCCCAAAAATAAAAAATTGTATTAAATATACAAATATTTAAATGAAAGAAATTAATAATAAAATATTAAAATTAAATGAATAAAAAATATAAATGTTATTTTTAATAAATTACGGATGTTTTAATAAATTGATACTATACATAACAAATTAAATATATTCTTTCAGTTAGTTATCATTTTAAAGGTAAATGCATTAATGCTTCACACTTAGTTAGGCCTAATAAAATAAGTTTATTCATTTTTAAGTTGTAAATATGTCTGTTTATTTATTTTTTTTTTGTTGCGCACCAAAAATTTATACATACCTAAACCTACTTAAATTATTTACATATATATTTACAAAATAAGTGCTAAAAATTTGGATAATTTAAAATTAAAGGGGATTTTGATTTGTATTAAAACTGTGTCTTAAAAACATGAAAACCGAACTTCAGGTGAATAGCGGTTGAACGAAAACATTGTCTACCACCTCGAACACGACAAAATATCTTAGTAAATAAGTCTATTTATGTTATATTATTTCTTTATTTTATTAATGATGCTTGTTTGCAGTAAAGGGTATGCGTTGTTCATGTCACATTATAATGAAATAAACAGTGCATAAAATGAATTAAATACTTACACGTACATCGGCTTGTTTCGAAGTGCAATATTTTTGTCTATTTTACATCACTCTACATAATTTATTTCATTTTTAATCTAAAAATTTAATGATTACACAATTTGCAATTGGAGAACATTTTAAAAAGTAAGAAGTTTAAACCATATCTTAAATCTAAAATCTAATAAATCTTTAATCATTTTAATTTTCAGCGATGGAAATGGTAGGCAATTTTAAAGGATAGATTTATTTTTGGTAAAACAGATTTTTAGATGAGAATGCTTGAAAATTTTCTGTTATATGTATTGAAAATAAACAATCAAATAAAACAATATCATATGTTTTTAACATATAGAAAGTTTTGGAAGCAAAAATTTCAGAGATATAAAATATATGACGTCATTCAGTAATCCTTGAATGACGTCCATTTAATTAATCTTGTTAAAGTCCATCGTCAGCAGGAAAGCTAAGAAACCATCAGGTACATGCTTAGTGAGTTCTCACTAATTGACAATGCTAAATCTCTCAGCTCATCCAGACTTTGTGTTCCTGCCTATTTGGATGAATAGATATACTACAAATATCTAATAAACTTCACAATGTTCACTAATTCTTTGATTGTAAAAGCAAATCTTAAAGGGTTTAAAATACAATGTTCCTGGTTATAGTATAAAATGTTAATTATTAGTTTATAGGTAAATGGTCTTCAATGTATCAATACGTGTGGTAGCTATATTTTTTTAGCAAACAATTAATACTAAACTTTGTACATTCTTGTAGAACATACCACAGAGAAAACGAGTCCAAAAGGAGGTTCAGGTAATATTTAAAAATCTTCTACGTAAACCCTAAAAATTTGGATCTTAATTTTCCTGGATCCTTCATTTTCCTACCTATTTTGTATTTACTAGAAAATATTTTCTAAATACTTTTGACGCGTCTAAATTGTCGCCCATGACCCATACATATTGTTGCCCATGGTCCATTCAAATTTCCGCCCATGTTCCATACAAATTATCGCCCATGACCCATACATATTGTTGCCCATGATCCCAAACAAATTGTTGCCCATGATCTATACAATTTTCGCTCATGATCCATACAAATTATCGCCCATGACCCATACATATTGTCGCCCATGACCCATACATATTGTTGCCCATGATCCAAACAAATGGTTGCCCATGATATATACAATTTCGCCCATGATCCATTAAAATTGGTCGCACATGACCCATACATATTGTCGCCCATGACTCATAAAAAATTGTCGCCCATGATCCATTCAAATTTTCGCCATGATCCATATAAATTTCCGCTTATACCCATACATATTGTCGCCCCCATGATCCATACGAAATGTTTGCTTATGACTCATACATATTGTCGCCCATGATCCATACAAATTGTCGCCCATGACCCATACATATTGTCGCCCATGATCCATACAAATTGTCGCCCATGATCATATAAATTTCCGCTTATGACCCATACATATTGTCGCCCATGATCCATACAATTGTCGCTTATGACTCATATATATTGTCGCCCATGATCCATACAAATTGTCGCCCATGACCCATACATATTGTCGCCCATGACCCATACAAATTGTCGCCCATGATCCAAACAAAATTGTTGCCCATGATCTCCATACAACTTCGCCCCATGATCCATTAAAATTGTCGCCCTTGATCCATTAAAAATTTTCGCCCATGATCCATATAAATTGTTCGCTTATGACCCATACATATTGTCGCCCATGATCCATACAAATTGTCGCCCATTTGACCCATACATATTGTCACCATGATCCATATAAATCGCTGCCCATGGACCCATACATATTGTCGCCCATGATCCATACAAACTTTTGCTCATGATCCATCACAAGTTTTCGCCCATGATCCATACAAATTGTCGCCTATGACCCATACATATTGGTCGTCCGTGATCCATACAAATTGAACGTGCACTCCCCTTTAACTTTAGGGTTGATTTATATTCCTGGGAGGTCATTTTTGAAAACCGACATCTAGCATTACAAAAAAGTAATTCTGACACAGAGGGAAAATCGGTAAAAAGTTTAATGGGAAGATAGTACTATTGTACTACTGCAGCACCTACGAGTACCCGCGTACAGGCGACAAGCAAAAGCGATCATGAGAATTGCGGCTAATTTTCCAATTGTACAATGTCAATAAGTAATACGAATTCGGGGGGGGTACTGAAGTAATGGAAAAAAAAACTAGTATGTTGGTTGGTTTCTGAGTAAACGGTTTGTGTTATAATGTTTTTATGTTATAATGTTTCACCTGCCGCAACATTTATCATCGGTTAGATTTTCTATTCATTTAATACATAACAACTAATCGATAGAAATAAAGAAATAGTTGCTATTTTAAACATCATGGTCTAAATTGTACATAAATGTTTTAAAAATTACGGGGATATTGTTCAAATTAACCTAGTATTTCATTTAAAAAGGAATACGTTCTTCAGGAATAAGATTTCAGACCTCTTCATTTCTCATTTGGTGGGATCGAATATCAATACTTCTTCGGATGAACTCGTTCTTCCTCCACCAGTCCGCCACTGAATAAACGAGAAATCTGGCACGAAAAACAAAAATAATTCGGCGAAACTGTGGGCCGACGCGAACGCTTTGATTCACGCTGTGAAGCAACTCTAACAATACTCGCGAAGTTTGGCAGAACTGGCGACAACTCACCTGTTTAGAGGTGGCGAGGGTGGCAGCACTGCTCGCGAGTGGGAGAGTTAGTGTTGTGCGTGACCGCGTCGATACAGGGTGGCCACCCCTAGCGTTCTACTTTGGTGCTCACGGCAAACACGGTAGGACACTGACATCCTGTCTCTACTTTTACGATCTTCCGATTCTCTCTTTTTTCTTCTTCCTTCTCCTTCGTTGCGAAATGTCTTTCGATTTAAGTAGAAATGAAAAATAAAGAAACATTTAATAAATATGTAATTGATTAGTGCATAGATTAAATTGGATATTTTATAAACTACAATGGAAAATTACGCTGATAGATCGTGTTGACGTTCCGATCATTATTTTCTTCGTCCTTTTCCTTTCCTCGATAAAATTACTCAAATTATTACAAACAAACATAGTAAATCGATTGATCTTTTATCTGTACTTGATTTCCAGTGATAATTTTAATTTAATATCAGGTCTACATTTAAATTATTTATGACATACTTTTAATGTCATAGAAAAGCAGTTTACTTTTTCTCCATTCTAATATGTATATTCAGTCACTACTCTCTCGTAAAAAACTATTACATTCTGTAAAAATTAGTCCCTTTGAAAAGTCAGCTTTAATCGTTTCCTTGGATGAAAATATTATTAAATTAAATTTTCTTCACTCTTAAAATTCCAGGATCATATACCTATGCATTTATATTCATCATAAATTCTTTTACCATTTCAAGAATGCGATGATTAGATCTTTAAAAAAGTGAAGAATTTTTAAGATGGATTTTTAAGTTTTTGTGTATGGTCGTAACAAAAACAAAAACCGTATTATGTTGAAATTCTTCACGTAATTGGATGTGGTATATGCAGTAAATAACAATATTGATAATCTTTTTAAACGCCAATGAAGCTGACAAATACTGACTATCCTTTTTAAATACAAATTGATGTTCATGCCAAATAACCTGGACAAGTTATGTTAACAAGTTTGCTACTCACCAAAACGCCCCTCATAATTACGATGTGGAGCTTAGTAGTAATTAAGTAACAGAGATCCCATTACCAGTAATCCAGGAGATAAAAAATGAAGCATATATGTTTTTGATGTATAGTTTGTTTATTTATTGCAAACGTAGTTAAGATAGTAAAAGATTGTTTTATTTTGTTTCAAAAACACTATTGACATGTTTATTTTATATATTTATTTGTATTTCTACAAAACGACCTCAAATAGGACGCTGAAAGTTCTTATACATATATTAAACGTTATATTTTTAAGAAGACGGCTGGCACACTAAAAGGGTTTTAATACGAACTCCAAAATGTAAACTATTTCTAAGTATAAAACGGATTAATCTAATATCAAGATAGTGTTATTTATCACGGCTTTCTTTTTAGGACCGAGAACATGTTAGTGGCTCGTGAAAATTGTTGTGACACGTATCCACATGCCTGGACACAATCGTGGGATGATCTAATCAATATCAATATAAGTATTTTGAATGAATGAGGCAGCATATAGCGTATTAAGGTTACACAATGTACAGTAATTACTGACAAATTCCCTCTCACGATTTAATGACCCAGAACTTTGTATTCTGAACTGAACGGCAAACTTTAGAACAAACCTAATTATTGTAAAAAGTGTTAAATATTATGATCTTTATAGGTATATAATTCCATACGTTATACTCATAATTTAACATTGCTGGTTATACAACACTAGTTTTGTCGTAACACATAAACCATATAACCATAACCATACGAGCCGTAAGACAAGTTCAGATAAATAAACAAATCTGTGAAAGTGTAGGTGATAATTAATGAAGAAACCGGTAATTACTTTTTTTATTCAAAACTAATGATAAAGGACAAAACTGAGAAAAAAGGGTATAAAACATTTCGCTCACGAGCATCTTCCTAAGACTCCACTTTCATTTCTTTGTAGGTTAAAAGTATCCGGCAACAACACTGCTTGTGCACTCGTTTTATAACCAGAGTTCATTTCTAAAGTAAAATTGTTTAGACTTGTTTCCATTTCAGCCACTAGTTGGCTGAGCGATAATGGATCCTATCAATCGAAGTGCTAAGTAAATGTTATTTTCCCGTTTGTCTCGAGAACAAAATGAACTTGAAATTTTTAATGAGGTTTCATTTTCTGTACAGGCAACATTGAGTTCTTTAATGTTTACATGTTAACTCCATCGGATTTGGCTGAGCGTTAGTGAACAAATTTACATTTCTCTCATGAATATCCATGGTGGAAGTGACAATTATTGCAGAATAAAAAGACAAACTGAGTCAAATGTATGGCATTTATAACATGTGATACAGTAATACATGTAGCCTGACTATCATGAAATATCTGGTAAAGGTTTGTAGACTTTTTAAATTTTGGCATGAAACTGCATTTCTGCATAGACAAGAACGAGTTCTATGATAGTGCAAGACTATCCCATGGGATTTTGACTGACCTTTATTAAAGTCAGTAGTCTGGTACAATATCTCTATTGTCGCCCAGAAATGTAAAATTCACTTTGTATGATTGCCTGTCTGCCTGTACGTGTGAACGTTCGCGTGCAGTCTGTTACGCAACGCGTGCAGTGGCGTACCCTTGCCTTGCTATTTCTATCAACGATTGTTTTAGCTCGACCGTGTCAAACGTAGAGTACGCTATAGTGCAGCACGTACAGTATCGAACAACGTACAGCCCTTTAACCATAGAAGCACCAGATCTTAATATCTCAATGAATTTGCTTCAAGACAGAATGAACACACATTGAATCTGTTCCCGTTTAAATCTTTCTGGCCAATAAGAGTAATTATTATTTTTTACGTAAACATTATCAGTCCAGACTTTACGCTCACTGCTACATTCAGGGAGAAGTTGCTATTAAAGACGTTATTATCGTAAAGGATCGCAACAGTAAGTCAGTTTAATAACCGTTTAACGGATAATCTGTCTATTGTAAATAATTATTTAGTTTCATTATACATTGTCTGTTCAGATAATCTGACGTTAAGATTTAAAAACATTGCATTCAATGTTACATTCAATACAATTAGAAAACAACTATATTACACTTTGTTTTTAAACGAATTATTTTAATAATAAATATATTTTAAATTTAAACATACAGCTTGAATAAATCTGATACACAAAACTAAAATAATATTTTATATGCCTTGAATTAAAAAATTAGAGCAACGTGTTTTCGTGAGACGTTATCTCAATTTCAAAATTTCTGAAAATTGGAGGTTGGTTTTATCCTGTATGTGCCAGTGTGCTTTGTGTGTATGTGTAGTTAAGATCCACCCCTGTCAGAGGTTAAATGTGTCTAAAGCGTATGTGGCTGACACAGATTTATATCTTAGGGGAGCGCTTCTATCAAATTTCACAAAATATTGTGCGCTTCTACCAATTCTAATTGGTTGTATGAAACTGTAGCCAATACCATCGAAGTGCATTAAATCTAAACACTTCGAGGCTGTATTTATGGTATTATTAACTCAGATACTAATGGCCGAGAGAATGAATACATACAGAAAGCCACCATTTACTATACATTGGGTGAACATACCATTTACACTAAAAGCTTTAATGTCAGAGTTCATGGACAGCACCGGGTGTTAGGGAGTTATACATTGATAAAATACAGGATTGCGATATAACTTCCAAATGTCCTGTACCTAGTATTCGTATACACTCAGAGAAGTTATATTTGGCATATTTATTTCTTTGGCTTTTCAAAATGTTTAATTTAGCAGCAAAAGTTTTATGAGCTGGATCACGATCTAGACTAATACATGTGATTTTGGATCACGTCTTGAATCTAATGGATGGTGAATATATATGTATACGGGAGTAATATACAGTTACACGAGTAAAATATTGTTTTATTTATTTATATTTTTTATCACTAATAATAGATATAGTTGTGGAAAATCGTGAAAAAGTATACTAATCAGAACTGATTGAAGTTGACGAAAGCTAAACATTCGAAAACCGCCTTTTTTAACTAAATATAATTTAAGAAAATTACATATTCTTGAATATATTTTTTCTTAATAAGATTAATGTTTTTCACCACACACACAACACACATATAATTATATATATATTTATATATATATATATATATATATATATATATATTCTACTTAATCACAAAATTCAATATAAAAATTGTGTATTGTGTTAGGATAGTTAGACCCGATATTTTAATATGTCACAAATTATGTTTGAATCCCAATATGGGTGTATTGAGTTTGCTTTAAAATGTATTTATTACAATATTTCTTCGTCAGCTTCATTGGTTACTCTTAGACTAATCTAAACATATTCGCTAACGCTCAGCCAAGGTCCTGCGGAATGACTTTAACCATAAATCGAACTCAGTGTTTCTCTTATAGAAATGAAGCCTCATGTACAATTTCAAATCTATACGTCAGTTGGTTTGGTCAAACCAAATCGTTTTCGTACGGACAGAGAGACAAGAAGTGGAATGTCTCCAGCCTCACGAGTTATAGTTTTGCGCTAAAGCTCAACCAAAAAATGGCACATGTCTTGAGAAAGATCCTATCGGTAAATAATAAGGCGACTGGAAGTATACAAAAGCAAATATCAATTAAGGGAATATCAACGATTCATTCAAAAACTGATTCCTTTCTTGGGTCAAGCATTTGTAAATGTAATGTTTCGTAGCAATAGCTTTATTTGTGAGATCACCGTAGTAAGATTTTTTTCCCATTGTAAACGTAGGTTATGTCAATGATATTCTACTATTCTCAATGAATGACTCTTTGAGTGACAAAATAGACATCAATGATTGACTCACAGTGAGCACCATGGTAAATCTACAAGAACCTCTATTTTAACACTCTGCATATCTTATTCTATTGAACGAGAAGCGCCAAAAGACCGAAGTTTTGATCATAAAATTTTCTATAGGGCTCTTAATACGAGGAGCGATCTCATTGTTATTCCCGAGCCGGAGACCTTTATTGCCAGTCTCACACCAGCAGCCACGCTGATAAATCATATATTTAACCTGGGAAAGGAAAATTAGGATTTAAAACTATAGGAGATTTAATTATGTTGAATAATTTTCTTTTTTAGCAATGTGAGTAATCATGTTTTTAATAATATTACAGCAACCATATAATATGATTTTAAATTTCAATATTGTTTTTTACTAAGATTCATTCAAGTATTGATTACAAAGCCATTAAACTTTATTATCTTAAAAGAGTGCTTTAAAGAAAATTTCCTGTCATGGTTTTCCACCAAACTAATCAGTTGATTATAACATACGTGTAAACATTTACCATACTCTTGTTTGATATGTTTTATTTACGTACAAGGTTGATACTAACTAAACTGTTAGTATAATATAAGATAATAATGTTAAAGTTTGAAATTCACTGTATAAGGGCTACATTAACATATAAATTAAGAAAATAAAACAGACAGTATCCTTTTATTAATTTTTATTTCCTGACTCGTGAAAATATTAATAAATATAATAGTACAGGTTAATTTTGATAGCTGGTTCACAGTAAAGTTCACAAATAATTTTAAACGGGATCCAAACTTAGTGTTAAGTATAATGTTATCACTACCAGACCAGCATAATCAAGTAGATTTTGTGGTGTCCGGCGGTGTGGGCAGCAGTAAGTACGAGGAGGCTGGGTAAACATTAACCTACTAAGTAAGGTACGCTGGTCGAACATTTCTCCCTTGCAGGGCGTCGAACACGATTGATTAGGTAAATAGATTACATTTATTATTTTTATTAAATAATTGTGTATATAGTATGTTTAGTACAATTGTATTTACTGTTCCATGTCAATGAATTAATAACCATTGAAAACCAAAACCTAACCTAACTATAAATCTAATCTGACATAACCTAACCTATTTTAAAATCTAATCAAATGTAACATAACCAATCCTAATCCAACTTTAACATAACCTAACTTAATCTAACTTAACATAACATAACCTAACCTAAACTTAATCTAATCTAATGTAACATAAACCTAACCTAATCTAACTTAACATAAATATAACATAAACCTAACCTAATCTAACTTAAACATAACATAACCTAATATAAGATAACTTAACATAACCTAACATATCTTAACATAACACACAACATACCCTAAAATAACAAACCTAACATAACTTAATCTAATATAACGTAACCTAACCTAATCTAACTTAACATAACATAACCCAATCTAAGATATTCTAACATAACTTAACATAACACAACTACACCCTAACATAACATAATCTAACCTAACTTAAATCTAATCTAAACATAACCTAAACCTAATCTAACTTTAAACATAACCTAAACTAATCTAAACTTAACATAACCTAACCAAATCTAACTTAACATAACCTAACCTAACTTAACATAATATAACATAAACCTAATCTTATCTAACTTAACGTAACATAACCTAATCAATGATAACCTAACCATAACTTAACATAATACAACATAACCTAAACCTTATCTAACTTAACGTAAACATAACCTAATCAAGATAACCTAACATAACTTAACATTAATACAACATACCCTAACATAATATAACCTAACCTAACTTAATCTAATCTAATCTATCATAACATAACATAACTTATGTAAGACATATGTATTATTTAGTAAAATAAAATTCATAGAATAGATGTTACAGATAGTTGCTGGAAAGGAAGTCTCGTATTGCAATTCGAGACAAACATCCTCCGGATGTAAGTAGGATACGCACATCCGCCCAGACGCCGATGGTGAAACAAACAGGAAATGCTTATTTGTTAAAAAACCGTGCGGACAATGATAAGGGACAGCCATGCTGATATGGAAAATTGGTACTCACCAATTATGATGGAGAGAGATTTGGCAGAGGCGTGGTCAATGAGCTGGCGGGGAGAAAGAACATCAAAAACTGAGAAGAACAAGGAGGAGAGGTGGAAGTGGAGGCCGGGAATTCGAAAAAGTGAAGTTCGGGAGTGTTTGTGTTCGTGTGCGGAAATATCTCTAGGCGTAATAAGTGTGATTTGAAATAAAATGTTAAGTAATTTTTAAGAACTTAGTATATTTTTAGGGTTCATTAAATCATTTTCAATTCCAAATCTATGTGTAAATGTTCACAATTTCAAAAATGTAAATTTATGTAAATGTTTAGCTATTTTTAAAGAAAGTTTCTCATGTCAGTCCATGAACTCATTATTATTGCAACACTAACTACAAAAAAATTACTAGTAAATGTTTTATAATGAATTAAATTTAAAATAAATTGTAATGAATAATTTAATATCAAACATGTTTTCAAAGTATTAAGGTATTAAGGTTTGTGCTTAATATGTCGATTGACGCAATCAATTAATCAATTTAATGAAATGTTGTTGTCACAATAAATAATGTGTTGGTTCATTTGAGGGTATTTGTACTGCCAATCTAACCTATTATTAAATCCTCTCACAGCAACCTTGCTCAAAATATGTCACAAACCTTAATCTTAAACTAAACCAAACTACAAAAACCTTACATGGTGGAGGCGCTAAACTCGGTTGGCATTCAAATTCCTCACATGGGCAAGCACATAGTTTCATAGGCTAGGTATAAATTAGAACTAAATAATATTCATAAGAAAGTATTTAACTAAAATAGCCTACTTCAGTGACAAACCACTCATTTACCTAAAAGATAAATTAAAATTTCCAATAACTCAAAAATATTTTCAAACCCGTAATTAGAGTAACGCCAAGTAAACTAACGAGGTACGTCAATGGACATGTATAAATAAATGGAAACCATACTACATGAAGATTTTAATACCATTAGACACATATAGGACTTCCAAAAGTGACATAATAAAAATATTAAATGAAAATGGAGTTCTATCTAGAGACACAGACACTGTAGCAGACCTCAGACCTATCCTAGCGGCACTTAAGAACTTAACACGTATAAGCGCAAGTCACCCTAATATTAAAACCATATTTTAATAATTTAAAACTACACGAAAAACCTCACCTAAGTGAAGAGGACAGGGAAAACTATAAGGATCTAGCTTACAAGCGAGGGATTTTCTAGTGCAGAGAACAAATTTATACGACATAGTACATAACCCTGAGGCGGACATCAAGACACAAGCACCCCCAACCTTAGCACAACATTACGAGCCACTCACACTACCTGACAGAACGAACACAGCAACCATGGGGGAAAAACATACCGCTAATATCAGCTGGGACTTACACAGGTCTCCAGAGCGAAAATCCACAAGATTTTTTAGACAAATTCTTAGTTGCAGCAACTTCAAACAGATGGACAGATAACACTAAAGTTAATTTATTCCCAGCGCATTTATCAGGCACAGCACTAACTTGGTTCAAACACTACAGGCCAAAAACAACGAGGGGAAGCCATACAATGGGATCAACTTGCTAAAAGTTTCATAGAGGCTTTCACTCCATTAGCACAAACCCAGAGTCTACAAAATGATTTTAGAACACAAAATATACAGGGAGAGAACGAGCCAACACTAAACTATTTTTTTAGATATATTAACAACATGCCGAAGATTATGACCCTACAATACAGGACAAGCAAATTATACATTTTATCATACAGGGACTAAAACCAGAAATCTGTGAACGAGTTATAGGACTGAAAAAAACGACACCTTAAGTGATCTAGAGACTAATTTAAAAATTACAGAACAGCTAGTTCTAACACAAATAAAAAACAAAGAAAGAGATACAATAGGGTTGCAGCAAACAGACCCTATAGTACACCCTTATATGAACAAAACATCATCCATAAACTACAAGCAGAAGTTAACACCCTAACCAATTTAGTAGCTACCCTAACTACAAACCAAATTTCAAATCATAACCACAGGTAACGACAGGTCTCCATCCCCGTATGAAAACTCAAAATATAAGCCAAGATATGATAGAACACCTAGTCCTCACCAGAATAGACATATGGAAAGCCCAAACTACCCCAAACAAACCCAAAGGCCACCTATGATTAAACACGTTACTTTCAGTGATAGGAGAAGACAAAACCATTCCCAAATACAACCTGCTAGACAAAATAGGTATTGCAATATTTGCCGTAAAAACAACCATAATACTGAACAATGCTGGTTCAAGCAACGTTCATTAACTTCTCAAACCCAAAGTAACTGCTTGGCACCTAAAACCAACAAATACACAAGAGCTGTTCTGCAGGTACTGCAAGCGAAACAAACCACAATATCGAATCATGTTACAAGTCTAATTATTATAAACAAAAATCATCAAAAAAACGGGAAATAGGGGGAGGTCACACTAACCCTTACCGAACTTCCCCCTTATCAAAAGCGAAAACAAATAACACCATAGATCTTAACCATAGGAATCGACAAACTTACAAATGTATAAAGTCTATGACATTTACTCCAACTAACCCCAAAGTACTACCACTATCAACCCCTGGAAAGACCAGTTCAGAAGTGATATTTAAAGCCATAGATTATAATCAAGAATTCCCACCCTTAAAGAAGATGGAAGAAATTGAACAACCTATTATGCAAAAGCCTATACACACCATAAAACTTCAATCTGTCTTCAATCCAACACCAACCCTAAGCGAACCAAACCCCTCGGGGACAACAAATATAAATAAACCCAGCTTTACAAGAAAACCTTGCAGTCTCAGAAAATTTCACACGACAGATAAAACCTAGTGTATTAAAGGGGGTAGCGCACGTAAAACAGGACCCAGATTGTAGTATGGGGGAGGTAAACACACATACTGGATTGGAAGAAAACCATTGAGATAGACACTATACAGATTTTAAATCACATAGAGCAACAGAAGAAACAGAATATGATAGATTGTACTAACTTGCAAGAAATAACGCAAGACAGGATACACAGAGACCGAGGAAAAATAAAACATTATTATTAGAGGATATTTATGAACTCATATTTAATTGCGAAAATAAAACCAAGAAGAAGATACCTGTCCTAACAATAGACGTAGCCTTGACCACAAACCCTCGACATCCAGTACCCTGCATTATAGATACAGGATGTAACATAAACATTATTAGAGCAGACCTAGTTTGTGAAACAAAATTAAATACTAGCAACATACCCTCGTTGATATCGGCTAACGGTATACCATTAACAGTTTTGGGTTCAACAAAGATCGCCATAAAAATTGGCAAAGTAATACTTGAAGACACGTTTTATGTGACACCTGATCTAAACAGCCCTATATTGGTAGGAAACATATTCCTATTTCAGAACTGCGTGGAGTTAAAACTATAAAAATAAAACAATAAAAATTACCAAATATCAGATTTGAACATATAATACCTATGAATGAACAGTGGCAGTTAGACATCAAGAATTTTAAAAACACACAGGAATTAGAAGTACAGCAAGTAACAGAGGTAACAGCCCCACAAGACATAATTTATAGCACCACATCAGCACATTAGGATTAGCTCTTTAAAAGGTATAGAGTCTCGAACAGCCATCGAAACAGATAGGAATCTAAGAATAAAAAAAGAAATGTCATGCATATCTTACAGAAGGGGAAGATGGTACAGATACAATTGTAAATATTTATAAACGCATCAAATTTCCCAAAAAGGATACCCGCACATACTACGATAGAACATATTACATTACCCAACTCTCGAAGCACAGCCTACCCTGGAACACCATACCACTACAAACTGACACAGGAAAAACAATATTGACAGATAAGGACGGCATAGTATTTGATATCTCACCACATTTAACCCTCCAAGAACACAAACAAGTCCTTGACGTTTTACAAAAATACAGACACATATTTACAACAAAGGTAATCGATTTAACTCCTGCAAACATACCCTCCTGTTCAACTCGAATTAAAACCAAATACGAAACCTGTAAACTCACCACCGTATAGGCAGAGTAAAACAGAAAGGGAAAAATTAAACAAATTATTTGGACGATTTAGTACAAGCAAAAATATTAGAGGAATGTCAGGATTACACAGAATATGCAAGCCCAGTATTTTTAGTGAAAAATAAAGATGGAAGCGACAGAATGGTAGCTGATCTCAGGAAGGTTAATGCACAGTTTGAAAACAGATGCCCACCCCATTTCCTTCAGTAAACCTGGTTTTAAGCTCTTTGAACAAAGCGCACACATTTACAAAATTAGACCTTAAAAATGCATTTTATTCCATGGAGGTTAGGAAAGAAGATAGGCATATCCTAGCCATAAAAACTCCGGATAGACTTCTACAGTTTTGCCGACTGCCGATGGGACTTTCAACTTCAACCACATTATTTAGTAAAGCCTTGAATGCGATATTAAAACCGTCACCTTTATAATAAAGTCATCTGTTACGTAGATGACCTAATTTGTTATGGTGACTCATTTGAAAATGACTTACATAATCTAGAAACTATATTAGAGGAACTAGAAAAAGCTAATTTGAAACTAAATACAAAAAAGTGTAAATTTCTCTACAAAAGTGTAAACATTTTAGGACACGAGGTATCAGGGGAAGGCATTTTACCCCAAAAACAGTCAGTAGAAGCTATCACCGAATTTTAAAAAAGACCAACTTGTGTAAGGCAAGTGAGACAATTTTTAGGATGCTCAGGATTCTTCCGCAGATTCATCCAAAATTATGCCAAAATAGCACAACCCCTTACTGAGATAATAAAAGATTCAAATAAAAACATGGCATTTAAATGGACGGATCTATGTGAACAGGCTTTTATAAAAATCAAACAAAATTTTGACAAACCCACCGTTACTATCACATTGGAAGGACAACAGGGAAGCACACATTTATGTAGATAGCAGTTTGATTGGATGCGGAAGCAGCGTTAGTACAGTTAGATGAAGAAAATAATAGAATGTACCCAATTTATTACATGTCAAAAAAATATTCAAATACCCAAATGCGTTACCAGCAATGTGAACGTGAAATGCTAGCGCTAACCTATGCTGTGAACTACTTCAGAGAATTCACGCTTGGTAGACAAACAACAGTTTATACGGACTGTGCCGCATTACAGTTTTATAAAAATTTTAAGCACACTTCCACTAGATTAAACAGATTAGCACTGTCCATTAACAGACTACGACATTGTAGTAAAAACATAAACGTGGCGCTACAAACGTGTTAGCAGACGCCTATAAGCAGAAATCCCTTAGAACAACCTTTGGATGAAGAATTTACGGACGTGTGTTTAACTGTCAATACTTTAATACAGACAAATCTACCCCTACTACAAGCTCAAGACAGTTATTTGAAACAAATACGCCTTGCGATGATCTCACCTGAGGCGGTAAATAAAAAAATCAGACGGGCTTCAAGACATTACGAAGAAATAGATGGATTGTTATATTTCAAAACTTTCAACGGACGAGAAACTAGAAACTTATTGGCTATACCCCAAAAAACAAACACAAGAAATATTAAAAATATTCCATGACAACCCCTACACGGGTGGACACTTATCACATTACAAAAACAGCTTCAAAAATAAAATTACGATATCACTGGCCGAATATGTACCGTGATATCCTCCAATATACAAAATCTTGTGAAGAATGTCAACTACGTAGGCCAAAAAAACGAACAAAAATTACGGCCTACTACAACCTATTCCACCCTCCATAAAACCCTTTGACAGAATAACAATAGACTTTGTAGGTAATATTACACAAAGTAATGGTTACAAATATATCCTAGTTGCAACCGATGCCTGCACTAGAATGGCATTTGCAACCCCTTGTAGAAATGCAGATGCGAACACAGTAGCGCAAAAATTATTAAAATCTATTCTGCACATTTGGATTTCCTAGAATTATTAATCAATGACAGAGGGAACGCACTTTATGAATTCTGTAATTTTCACAGTTACTAAATGCACTCGGGATTGAACAAAGGCCAGCGCTGCTTATATGTCACAAGTACAAGGTGCGGTTGAAAAATACAACCACACGCTAATCAAGGCAATATCTCATTACGTTGTGGAAAAACCCCAAACTTGGTCAAAAATACGTACAAATAGTTACCTTTGCCTACAACACGTCTGTAAACATTTCAACAAGCTACACACCGCACTACCTCATGTTTGGTTACGAAGCTAACTTACCGTCTGATTGTATATATTTTACAGGTTAATCCCGAAAAAATGGTGTTGGAAAATATAGAAATTTTAGAGCAAATACGCAAAGATATGCCGAAAAATCATGAAAAAAGCCCAGGAAGCGCAAAAGAAATACTTTGACCGTGCAAAACCTCATTTGGATTTAAACCCCGGCGATGAAGTCTTGGTCCATTTCCCGAAAGACCACACAAAAAAATATAGTAAATTTCAAACACCATTTAGAGGTCCTTTCGTTGTCAAGAAAAAAATTAACGAAGTGACATATGCAGTAGAAATTTACCACAGGGAAAGTTAACAGAACAACCAATACATGTTGTTAGAATGAAATTATTCTATAAGAGAATATAAAACAAATATGAAGGGACTTGAGCAATAATAAAATATTCAAGAATAATATATGCAATATTTCTCATGAACATCACTATGCACTCACTGCCTTGTAGAAAAAATTTGAAGAGAGTGAAAAGTATCTTCGCAATACTTTCATAATATATGAGGTTAAAAAAAAGCTCTTAACCACATAGTCACGCAAGAATCGCTTTAAAGAATAGGTATTATTACTCAAGGAGTTGAGAGACCGGTTAACTTGATTACGGTTTTGAATGATTCATTATAACGTTATATAACCTTGAGAGTCACTGAAGTAAGTCTAACAGAAATAAAAATGTATATTAAAATCTCGATGTTGTGTCGGAAAACGATAGAGAATAAAGACATAAAAGTTTTTAGAAAATTAAAACGCCTAACTTTTGTATTTTAATGTGAGGTTTACTGTAATTTAGTGATTAAGTGATAGGTTACACGTACCAAAGATATTGGTATAGATAATCCCAATACACAGGACACTAACACAGCACACACGACACGACACGAGCAGAGCCTGTAACCCACGGTAACCCGTACTTAGACTGGCTAGTAAGACTTGACCGTGACTCTGGTATGTCCTCCCAGGCAGATAAGTTTTCTGCTAACTCAACTAACTTCCCACGCTATACTACACCGACTATGTTGTGACTATGACTAGGGGGCATTGCCTTGTACCAGCGGTCTGGGTCGCCAAGGGCCCTGGTGGTTCAGACAGCTTAGTATGCAAGTAATGTTTCCCACGTACTCGTTTACTGCAATAACAAAGCGTACTCTAAACTTGACACAACGTACATATTATACTTACCTGAGGGATACGTGTATACATAGCCTAGTAATAAAGAATATAAAATATGATAAAGTATACTACATATATCATATTTATTTAAGTTAGTAGATAGCAGTGTTAACATAATATACCCTACAAGGACTCAATTTTCCTGAGATGCATCTCAAAGAAAGAGACATACATGTTCTATATTATATAATCCTAGGATAAACAAATACTTCAATATATGACATGTAAATGACTTATATAACATGTTTAATTATTACATAGCTAATCTAACATTGAAGGAAAGTAACATATATCTAAATAGCATGTATTAGCACGGCAAATATTGCTCATAAACAGACTATACAGCCTTCATTTGGCAACATATATTATGATCATAATAATGACTATGGACAATAAGCACAAAGAAGGGATATTACATATTCCTCAGAAACAAAGGTGCGTAGTATCGTTTTTGTAATATGATAAAAATAACATAATTTCGAACCTTATTTAAAGAACACTAGAGATTAAGATGCTTAGTAAAAACATTATTATATAGAGCTAGGGAAATACGACACACCATCGAGAGGTCATTAAAAGATTTCTGTAAATAAAAACCTTAGGCATAAATGTGTATTAATTATAAAATATTAACCTGAAATGTATATGTAACCTGTAGATATTTAGTTTTAGAATTTCGACACCAAAAAGCCAACTACAACCTGAGACACCAGTCTACAAGACACCAATCTACAAGACACCAGTCTACAGCACTCTAACCGATCCCGACCACCCACGAGACAAATGAAGTCTTCACAGCACTTCCTTCTACTACTCACAGCACTTGCCATGCCCCTCTCGACCACCTCTGCCAGCACATCAACCCCCCAACATAGGAGAACCCAATAAGCCTCTAGTACAAATCTTCACAGGAGCGTTACTTTACTCCAATGCCTCAGACACTACCTTATAATCAGTTCCATACCTATCATATACAAAATTCCTTTCAACAAACAGCAAAATTTACCTAAAAACGAACCCTCTTTAAATTTCTGCCCTAAAAACCTCAACAACTCACAAACCTATTGCAAGATACAGAATAACCTTTCCACATTACAAACCCTCATACATCAACAAATGGTAGCAGAACACCTCCCATTCATCCAAAGACAACAACCTGATAGAAACAGAAGATCGCTCACGTTCGTCGGAGATTTCTTCGAATGGTGTGTTGTGACATTGCGACAGAACACCAAATACATGACTTGGTAGACAACGAGAAAAGAGATTACACAGCACACGAATGCACTTATAGATACAGTGGACACCGACCATCAAGACCTCCTACTTACTACAAACAATATAAAGAATTTCAGTGACGGAGTAATCTATCCTAGCAGACAAGGTTCATAGCAGTTTAAAAATCATGGAAGAAACAGATAGAGCTAATATCAAAAAACTCACACCAAACAATCTCAAACAAACCTACGCCCTTAGCACAGCAAACATGGAGTTATATATATTACAACTATTATCACGACAATATGAGGGAAAATTCGCAGAAGTTGCCTTGCTAACACATTACCAGAATTCCTAATACCCAAAAGTAACCTCACTAGTGACCTAAAAAACTTAACCATCCTCACACAACCACGAAACCTAACCCTAGCTATTCCAATTACAAAGTTATCCTTATACTACACCTTAAAAAATCACTACCTGCACTATCACGCAACAATACATCTTTATAAAAATCAAAGTTCCCTTAAAACAGTCCACCCTCACATATAAGGTATTTCAGAACATACCCATCCCTCTCCATTGGCAAGACAAACTATGTTACATCACACATGAAAAATCCATCGTAATACGCACACAAGAATTCACCACAGCCATCCATCCAGAAGACAAGGGTTGTTTTGTAAACCAAAATACACTCCCACTTTGCTTGATTCCCAGGGCAACAGTCAACGGTGATCAGTCCTTAAGATGTCTACACAGCATTCTCAACACATCAACACTACCTACTCTCCGAGCTACCTGCGTATTCACCTGCTTCAACGAAACCCCGATGCCTTTAGTAACACAAGTCTCACCGAACAAATTTCTGGTAACAAACATCCAAACAAACCTGAAAGTAGTATGCTCACATCAGAAGACCCATCACTACATCCAAAAAACCGAATAACACAGGAACTCTAGAAATCATCCTACCCTGTGAATGTTCTCTACACCAAGAAAATTTAACACTTATAAACACTGTAATACCATGTGGTTCCAAAAACCCTGACAACTATGAAATAACACATCTTCTTCCCATTTCTTGGTCAAAATTTCAATCTATAACTATATTACCCCTCGAATCAGAAACAAGACAAGAATTCCAACACCTGCATGAAATCTTAGATGAAAACTGGACCTTATCGACACCCACCTACTTCGTTCACAAATCTACAAAGACAACACCACTTCCAGCTAAAACACGACGACAAAAACATAGTAAACAAACACGGAACTCATTTTGTACATTTTATTAGCCTGGACTTCTATAATAACACTACTTCTTTTTATAGCCCTCTACTTCATCCACATTAATAACATCAAAATAAAATTTCTGAAGCCTACAGTACATGAACGTGACTACCCAATGGATAACCTTAATTAGACTATAAGTACGATTCGTAGGTAGAATCGTCATTAAGCCAGGGGAATGTAAGACATATGTATTATTAGTAAAATAAAATTCATAGAATAGATGTACAGATAGTTGCTGGAAAGGAAGTCTCGTATTGCAATTCGAGACAAACATCCTCCGGATGTAAGTAGATACGCACATCCGCCCAGACGCCGATGGTGAACAAACAGGAAATGCTTATTTGTAAAAACCGTGCGACAATGTAAGGGACAGCCATGCTGATATGGAAAATTTGGTAACTCACCAATTATGATGGAGAGATTTGGCAGAGGCGTGGTCAATGAGCTGGCGGGAGAAGAACATCAAAACTGAAGAACAAGGAGGAGAGGTGGAAGTGGAGGCCGGGAATTCGAAAAGTGAAGTTCGGGAGTGTTTGTGTTCGTGTGCGGAAAAATATCTCTAGGCGTAATAAGTGTGATGTGAAATAAAATGTAAGTAATTTTAAGAACTTAGTATATTTTAGGGTTCATTAATCATTTTCAATTCCATATCTATTTAAATGTTCACAATTTCGAAAATGTAAATTTATGTAAATGTTTAGCTATTTTAAAGAAAGTTTCTCATGTTAGTCCATGAACTCATTATTATTGCAACACTACAAAATTACTAGTAAATGTTATAATGAATTAAATTTAAAATAAATTGTAATGAATAATTTAATATCAAACATGTTTTCAAAGTATTAAGGTATTAAGGTTTGTGCTTAATATGTCGATTGACGCAATCAATTAATCAATTTAATGAAATGTTGTCACAAATAAATGTGTTGGTTCATTTGAGGGTATTTGTACTGCCAATCTAAACCTATTATTAAATCCTCTCACAGCAACCCTTGCTCAAAATATGTCACAACCTTAATCTTAAACTAAACCAAACTACAAAACCTTACACTTAATATAACCTAACCAAATGAGTAATGAATGAGTTGTTACATCAAGTGCAGTAACGTGTGTGGATATATAGTGAATGTCTTTTTGCAAGTTAATAATTATTGAAAACCTATAATGTAATATATTGTAAAAAGATTGTATTTAGTATTGAAATTGAATATAATAATACGTACTTAAAAAAGAATAATATTAAAGAAGTGTAAGTGAGAGATTTATTGCCAAAGAAGTGAACTTAATGATAATTTATTTTATTGTTAATTAGCTTGTGTGTAATACTCACAGAACTCGCTTTGTGTAGGAGTAGACGAGACGGTGCCTAAAATAGATACAAGAAGTATCCGATTCAACCTCACAAATTTCAAACGAATTAAGATTTGTTTCTATCTTCCGTTTAAAAGGAAAACAGTATAATGTATTATTTTTGATTCTATATGTATTAACTAACAAGTTTAGCGATTTATTAACTTACGAATAGCGCCGCATAATAACCATATTCAAAAATTAAGTGTAAATCTCATTTACCCACTAAGGTATCGTTACAAACATTCTGTGTTTGTTTAATAAGATATTTAAACGTTATTTAACTTCTTTACTGTATAGATCTTATTTGCATTTAAATTAACAATAGCTCTACAGGTCTATTTTAATAACTAAAAATTAAACAATAATAAGAAATGGAGTACAAAAAGTTTAGTATTGAGCTAATTTTATGACTTTTGACAGTAGTTAAATTTTGTTTTGAAATTTTAAAACATCTTCAATCATGAACACTGTTAAAATATTTTTTTTTACTATACCTTAAATTAAATAATGTAAAAAGTCATGTCATTTTTAAAATTTTCAAGTAGAATAGATTTTGATCAAATCTTTATGACGTTTTCAAGTTTATGAAAATCTTTACTTATTCCATTACAATTTTTCCACATTTCTAAAATCCAGTATATCTAGTCCCAATGGGACATACAAGCCTGATGTTATTGGGTAGTTACTAAAGCAATAATCTCCAAAGTTTGTGGTTACGAAAAAATAAGCTGGCAGATGTTCGGTCAGTCGCTTACTACAAGGGTCTCAGTTCTTGCGGCAAATGTGTCCTGGATAATCCAATTGTTCACCGCTTCTCCTGAAACAAAAACTGTTATCTTAAAAAAACTCGCTTTAGAATGTGATATATTATGACATTTTGGAAAAGTATTTCTGTTATAAGCGATATTCAATTTTTATAAGTTTAAAATATTTGTAATATTTTTGAGCCATAAAAGTTTGATATAGACCAAATTTGATTTTTCCATATTTTTAAGGAAATTATTTTTGTTATTAAAAGCAATAAGTATTCTAATCATATTTGACTGAAAATTATGAATTATTTTGTGGTAATTTGTTATGATTTTACGATTAACTTATAGTATTAAGAAAATTTCATATAATAGACTACAATATTTCATGGATTAAATAACGTGATTTGAAACTAATACAGTATTAAATTGGTCATATAATAAAATAGAAAGCAAGTATCTGTTCACTTGGTATGGTTAGTCATAATATTTGTTATTAAATAATAGAGACCGCTCGAGAAAACATCCATTACAAAAGTACTCGTTTTGTGTACTGAGGTCACGTGATTCGATAGCGTGTCAGTCACTCATGGACTGATTGTTGTACAACGATTCAACTGAAATAAATGGTAAAAGTGAAGATCTATTCCATGAAATGATTTCAGTTTTGTTCAGTTTTACAGTCTAAGTTTTGTTTTAAGGATTTTTATTGGTCAAATATTATTCAGGCAAATGAATTATTGTAGTTAAAGTCTATTAACCTGATTTTAAAACAAAGAAATATTGTTTATAATGAAAAACCGGTCTTAGGATTAAAATCCATGCGTATAGTATACGAGTAATTGTAATGAAATAGTTTGCAGAACACAAATGCTGGAAAATACCATGTTATATTAATTATCCCAAAGTGGTAATGGCAAACCAATTTTCACTTCACCTACACATGTCAAGACGCTTCCCTTATTCATAATAAACGTAAATATTTTGAATGAATTCTTTGTATAAAGTTTGTTATTGACGATGGAACATTTTGAAAGGTCAGCAGGATTTCGAAATTTTGCTATCGTTATATAATGCAAAAAAAGTATAAAACTACGTTTCGATGATTGAAATCCACCTTCCTCTTCAGGTGTACACATATCTTCCTTACTCCTGAAGAAGAGGGTAGATTTAAATCCTCAGAACTTAATTTTTTTCTTTTTTTTAACATATAACGATAGCAAATGTCCGATATCCTACAGAAGTCTTGTTGCTTTTCGGACTGTAGTCAGGAAAAGTAAATCGTTGAGGCATGGTCTGTTAAAATCCCATAACAAAATGTCAAGGAAGCCCACCGTCTTGGCATACCATATGTGAAAACAATCAAATAACGTTGGCAAATGTCCTAAATCCTATTCTTAATGAATGTTCATCCTAAAAATTATTGATTAAGAATAATAATGTTTTTATTATACAAAAATAACAATAGAAACATTAAAGAACAAAAAATAGCTTAAAACCGATAAAGATAGCGTCAATGTAACTGAATTTATGAAAGCCTATGGCGTAAAAGCCATATTAAATTCAATACGTATCATGAATTTAATTCGTTTTACAATGCTTAGACGGTGTGAAACTTAATTGGTTTAAGCTCCAGTTCACCTTCCTCTTAGTGCAGAGTCTTCAATCTGACACTGCCACGGACTCCTGGAATTGTTGAGTCATGTTTGCCTGAAGAGATCCAAAAAACTGTTGGTAAAGAAGCTTATAATTAATTCCAAACACAGTTGTGTCCACCTGATACAACAACGATAATACCTCTTCACCTACATTACACTATAATTTGTAGTCTGGGTGTCTTTGATCTCGAAACTACGTAAACAGAATTCCAGGAGGCAAGTCTTTGACACTTCAGATTGTAAACGTTACACTAAAAGGAAGGTGAACTGGAGCTAAACTCAAGGCTTCTTACCATAGCTACGTTATTTTTTGAAAATGAAGATGACAGTAGTTTTTTTTTTAATGTCTTTCCTGGCAATTCACAATAGAAATAGAAATTTATAAAAGAGATGTTCTTAACAATGTGGTATGAAATATTTAGGTCTTTATTTATTTATAACGAGTCAGTCAAAGGACCGAATAAATGATATTTTTAGAATATAAAGAAGAAAAGAAAACCCGATCACAAACCTTATTATTGAAACACAATTCAGGTCTTAAGTCTCCGCTTCGATGGGTCTCAATATTTGAAGACGAGTAATTGGCTGCAAACTGCTGCTTGTGAGGTCTTCTCAGCTGCACCAAGTCTAAATCTGTTCATGATCCTTTTTAGTGTCTGCTAATCTACATTATCATCCCACTCGAGATGTTTCGTGCCTGAGATTTTTGTCTATAACATTAGTTAATCCTTTGTTTAAAGTTTGTTATTGGCGATGGAAGGTCTGACAGGATAACAGGATTTCGGTCATTTGCCATCGTTACGGTTACAAAGAAAACCCAACGTTTCGAGGATTAGTTTATGAATCTTGCGGTCACGAAAGGAAATAATCAATTTAGGAACAGTAATCAATTCAATTGTACAACAGTGCCAGTGCAATGACATCAAGATAATGGTAATTAAGTCACTTATTTAGTGAAACAAAAATGTTTGCGTAATAGTTAGTACATTTAATAATTGTTTTATAACAGACTAAAGGGGATATGAAGCTCATTATTTCCTCATCACGGTTTTAACTAAAAAAATGTACTATTAAAATTTGAATATATTTTTATTAATAGTACTAAGAGTTAATATCACTAAGGTTCATATTTGATTACTCGCTGTTCTATACTACCAAAACACAAAACGTCATAATACGAGTTCATGTATGATAGGATATAATTGTAGCATCTTTTGTGAAAACAAGAATTTCGGTTCGCACCACGCCAAGCATTGCTTGCACGATTAACTTCTTGAAATACTTCGTCCTCACTGTGGAGAGCCATCAAAGACCATAAACGTCAAAGAATTTGACAAAACCTAACCTAAAGTGTCGGTTAAAAATTCCCAACTATTACCCAACAACTTTAAAAAACGTTGAGAACGTCAACAAGAAGTGGTTAAAAATAACTTCAGCAAGGAAGATAGCGAGGAATTGTCCAAAAGTTGGCAACCCACTACAGAAGACATATGAATGATAACTGGTCGGTGGTTTTGGTTAGCTGCAGCTAATCACAATTAACCTTTCGGCTTCCGTTCATTCACCTCGCCTGTACAGGCGGATGTTATTATTGGCAGTTGCGGTTTAACATTTGTTGACTGGAGATGGCTCTTTACAGCGGGACCGTCATATTTTTATGAACTTAATTATAGAAGCAATGTTGTGACGCTGTGTGAAACGGAAGACTTTGATGTTAGTTATAACACCTGGAGCGTAATCCTAGGCCACAAGCCACAATTATTGAAAATACTTAAAGACATGAAGCAATAAGCAAACCAGATATTTCAGGTTGGTTTAACAATTATATCCTGTTCTCATCATCAAGCATAAAAGTATAACTACAAAACTGTTGATTTGAAAGATACACACAAACTTAAATTTAAATCAAATAAGATTTTTACTGCCGGAACATTATACAAGGCGTGGAACAAGTCAAATTCTTACTTTGGATTTACATTATCATACACACCACAAGAAACCTTGTTGAAACATACAATTTGCAAAGTTACCTACATCTATTCATTCACCAATTGTTCTCACTTCCAGCGATGGATTCAGTCAGTCTTTTTAATTGGTGTCATTTATTTAGAGGCATTTGCTACTCCAGCACTTAAAAACCACCACCTGAAACTTATTTCGAAACACCAACTTTTATTTAACTAATATCACTTCCGAAATCCTTTCTTTCGGGTTTTGTTACTGTAGAAGGATTGTGAAGGAACTGGATATCTCTTTTATTGCCGAAAATATTTTACGTTATTATTCCACATCACCACCATTCAGTGTCATAATAGTGCAGTTTTCCCAAATACTTAAGAGTGCATCTAGAGCATAATTTCATGAACTGCAACCTTGTCTGGAGGGTGAGATTCAAGTGGCAGATGTGCGTAAGAAGTTCTGCAAGTCCGGACATGCATGCAGGATGTGCAGAAGGTAGTAATCTCAGATCCTGTGATGGTCGGTCAACCGTGCACTTGTAGTTTCAGGTCGTGAATCCGCGAATTATAGTCCAGTTCTACAACTAAGCCGACTGTAATGAATTGCTGCTTAATATAAATATGATAGGAAAACAACCACACGTTGCGGTATATTTGTGACGTAGGGTTTTGATGATGGATTTTGTCCTTCCAATAACAGACACACATTCTGTGTTTCGCGTCACCAACATGGTGAGGGAGAGAAAGAGAGCTCTTACCCACAATTCGAATACCCAAACCCTTACATCGATTAACGAGCCTCTCTTATCACTTTTATGCCTTATAACCAGCATCATCCCATTTCGCTCCCGTTTAAATACTACTCTCTCGCTACCCCTCATCATACTACACACACGGGAGCATCCGATTATCCGAGTGGTGTACGGATCGATTATCGGCTAAACAATCGATGTTTATGAAATAAAGAGAATGTTTTGACCAGTTTTTTTCTAAAATAAGCTTTGTTATAAAAATGGAGAATTATCTGTATATTGTCTTTACTTTGGCGAAAAAAATCATTTGAATATTGTTATTTTTAATTTATTAGCTACAATGCCTGAAAATGAATTAGTATTTGTTCATGGTCTGGTATGTTAATTCAGAAAATGTTAAGACATTTGTTGAAGAAAATGCTTATAAAGAATAATTTGCCGCATATATGATAAATCGAATGAAGTAGCACGTGAACGTTTTTTAGCCTTGATATACTACTTAAGCGATTTTATTAGGTGGATGGTAGCTGTCCATTTTTCTATTATGATAATCAAATAAATAAAATTCATGTGATTCCTACCGCCATGAAAAATTGCACACACACAATGAAATTCGTGAAATATTTCAAGAAGATCTATTTTATAGCACCGGCCGTGTCAGCTTCAGAACTATGATTATTATAGTAGCAGTAACATCTCACATGGGTTGGTGTGAGGGACCAGGATGTAGAACTGTGAACAATATCATGTTGACAGTGCGATGTTACGGCCACTGCTACTGAATACGTAAAACCTTTGATCGTACTAGTTATACAAGAGATAACCCTCCCAACGCTACAAATAGAGGCAAGGCAAAAATAAGCGATCGGGCGCTTTCTGTGGCAGTATTGTACTTAATCGTTGACGGAGTAGTCAATGATGACTTGACAACTCTATTCTGGGATAGTTTCACTACAATCGCAACCGATTTCCCGATCTCCAAGAGTCGTTCTGATCATGAATCGCAACCTAAGCGCTGTCACTCGACAAGACACTTAGTTTAATATTAACGGAGAGAGCGGTTGTTTATCTTGAAAGCTTGCTAATATCATAAAAGGGTAAAACAATTCGCACGGGGTGGACGTAGTGCAGCCCTAGCGTCGGACCTCAGAACTAGAATAGATTAGATTTACGAGAGGGTTTCTAAAGGGCTATGCGTCAACCTGAGCACACTAAGTTCCGTTAGTAGGGCCTGCCTACGCCTGAGTTTCTGTCCAGTGCTGACGTCGAATTCAGCACCTGTCTGTTCCAAAATAGGTTCTTCTCCTAACCTCAAGTCTCTCACAAACCAAAATAATATGTTTAGCAGTCTCCTCCTAGTCTACTACACCCAGGGTCAACAGTAGTGAGTGTATTCTGAATTGACCGTATCCAGTAAAAACCTGTACCAGAAGTTTTCTCTTTAGATCCATCAGTGCCTCTAATGTGTTTATTGACAGATGATTGTCCAGAGAAACTCTGTCACCGATGATAGATTCTTAAAAAGTGGTATTTGAGTGTAGAATAAATCATAAGTAAATACGTTTTCTAGTAGGTTGGTTGGTAGTTGACATGCTTTTGTCACAAACTAGTTCAAGTTTTAGGAAGTGCTTCTTTGAGCCATTTCTAATTCTTCATCGAGTTCATTGCACCTAAAACCTGCTTGTCCAGGGACCCAGCAAAGAGTATTGAATTACAAATAGCTTAGAAAACGGAACGGATAAAGTCTTAAAGCATTCCTATAAGGGCCTAGAAGGAAGATCTGTCGAGTTTAGGGGCATAAGAGTGGCCTGACTTTTATATAGTATACTATCCGTTGATCTACATAGATCCTAGTCAATCCTAAATTTTTTCAAGCTGCCAATAACGTGTATTTTTAGCCTCAAAGGCTATTCAATGCCCTCCAGACTTTCGCTGAGAGCTGTTTTGGAAGAATTAACTCCACATCCCATAGTCAGACATGCCCATCAAGGAGTGGACGACCCTCAGAAACTAACTGTACCAATCCGTATGGTCCTCAGAATTCCTCGTCTGTATGAATGATTTATCTCCTGTCCAATGCGATCAAAGATTAAAACAAATTCAGTATTACTTTGTCAAATTACATGACGATAAAAACAATGTAATTGTTGACATTTGGAATTTTCGAAAAGCTGAAATTGTTTTATAAAGGAAACAATATTACATTACCCATTAGATGTGTTGTAATTAAAACTATCACTCCCTGTGTTTATTTTGCAAACCGAATATTGGACTTTAACAACCAAAGCAAATATCAAGAGAGAAATTTTGTCACACTTGTTTATTTAAATGGTACTCAAAGGTGGAAGTGTAAACGATCAGTACAGACTTGCTAATGTATGTACTTAATTAAAAATGAATTGGCATATTCATGGGGGATTTGTACGTGTACGGTATAACACTGATGGAATACAGTAGCCAGTATGATAATTATGTTGT
>NW_025782860.1:0-30889 GCF_021130785.1 Homalodisca vitripennis | reverse complement strand
TTTCCACAGCACAAAGTTACTTTAATGGAATGGAAAGTAATTATTGTGAGTTATAATTCAATACTATCAAAGAAAAGACGTGGTCAATTAAACTAAAACCAGATATTGGCCCATGTTTGTTAACTAAATACATTACTAGTATATTAACTAAATGTCGAGAGTAGGAGTATGGGGTGGACTCGTGTCCGAGTTCTCTATTCAGAGATATAAAACAGAGTTTCCGTTACGGCGAGAGATAATTCAGTATTCAAAAACCGGTTGGTTAATCAAGCTGGAACTGCAGCGAGATGGCCGCGTTGCATTCAAGTATCGATCGGGCCATCAAGTCTAGTTTGAGGGGCGGTTCGTAAAATTAGATGCCTACGGACTCAAATTACGTAAATTAAGTTCGTTGACGTCAACGATCCAGTTGCGCAGTAGAGAAGAAACAATGTTTACCCAGTACAACACGTTCGCAGCGCCACCATAACAAGGCGCGGTAGCGTCTCGGTAACGGCAGATGTTCAAAAATGGCGTAAACGACCAGCCTGTTTTATCAATTAATTAATTACAACACAAAATTACTGTCAATACTGACAGGACTGATTCACAAATAATCCGGCCCGGAGGACCAAAGAAATGTACGGGGCAAGCGGGCAAGAAGTTAAAAATTAATAATCGAGAAGGGACCAATTATGAAAATAAAAATAAAACAATGTGCAGAATGGCGGGAAAAAAAGTGGGCAGAGTAACAAAGAGGTGAGAGGAGAATACAAACATCAATCGTGATGAGTGTTTTTAACTGTAACCTTGGAAAAAATCGCTGTGGTGGTAGAGATCCACAGGGGGAAGCAGCCAACGGACAGGATGCTGCTTAGGCGCGACGTTAAATTGGGCGCGAAGCGGAAAACGGCGGTCCGTCACCGCTGGCGGCCCGGGCTGGTAGAACGGACGAATAATCCGCACTGCGGACCACTGTCCTTCTCCACTAATAAAACCTGAAATTACCTCCAAAGGAGTGTGGGAGGAGGATGGTAATGCCACATTAAAAGAAAATACACTTGAAAAGGCCAAAGGTCAATTACGCGGAAAGGGTTTCGAGCACAAAGAGTGACCCACGGAACTGTAGGAGCTACATGGTCTCCGGCCGATGATTCCCACTCAGAATGCAGGGAAGCGGCTCGCTCCAGGGGACGCTATCGCCCTGGTTGGTTAGAGGGGTATCTGATATATCGCCGAACGGGCAGCTCATGTCGCAAAGCGGAAGAGCGCGCCAGAATACTTTCAAGAGACAGGACCCTTTAAGAGTATGCAGGGGGATGTGGCGCGTGATTGGAACACGCGGACGACTGGGATTTGGCGACCCACGCTCCCTCTCTCTCTTATAACTCATAAATGCGTCTGGGCTTAGAATTATGACTTATCTTATATTAAATGAAAATATTGGAACAAAAAATCAAGATTATGAACTACTGCTTAACAATTATATAATAGCTTTATAACCAAAAAAAAAAACTTCTTCTACTGAGAATTTTTCTATAATGGTTAAAATCTAGGCTTACGGACAAAAACATAATTTTACTCTCATCTGTTTTAGGTTAAATCTATTTACAGTACAAAAACTTATGGTCATTAGTAACTATACGAGTAACATTAATTTACTGATCTCCTGCGCAGATTAAACAAAATAATTATTAGAAAGTGTCAGAAGATAATATGCTTGCAGAGTAAGAGGCCTTACCTATTTGACCCTTTGTTTTTTCAATGTTATAAATTGACCAAGCAGCTTTTAATTTTATTATTTGAACTATTTACAATTTCATTGTTGAAAACCAGCTTGTGTCCTTGTGAATCTATAACCCCCTATACTGTTTTTTTGACGACTTATACAATTTTCTAATCCATTCCAATTTGGATCACTAGGGTTCTCAAGAAGATAACTAAAGCATTATCTAAGATCAACATTTTCATTAAAGGAGCCAGACCCTCATGATACCATTTTTGAATTAGGATTTTTTTTTTTTTGTTTTTTTTTGTATAGCAGGCTACTGTGTTTCAGGGGGAATTGAACAATCTCTACAGCCCCACAAACAAGTAATAAGAAAATAAAACTTTATCATTAATAACTAAAACTAGAATAATAAATTTACAGTCCAGTTTATTTTGTTGCAAGATAGTTAATGCGAATATTTTTGAGTGTATGATTTATTTAAAGTTCTGCTTAAAATAACTTAATTCTATTAGGCCTAGATTCTTTAGTAGTTAAAAGCTACAACATTAACTTTGAAAAGAGATAAGGATTATGATCTGATTAACTCCAGTATGGTTGTGCAGAAGTAGAATCCATCTGTCCCGTTGATGAAAAGAGGGGGTATACTACATTGTCTATACAATGTTCCACTAACACCCGTGCCAAGGTTAGGCCTATGTTAAACAACACCATAAAACTGTAGGCTGCAAGCCAAAACTAGAGAAGGTGAACAAAGTTTATTAGTTCAAGGAAAGATTTGTTAGTGGGTTTTGATAAACAAAATCAATGTTGGAAGTTCTTCCTGCAATAATGATATTTAAGTTTAGCGACTCACTTCATTATGATAGTACTAGAGCACACATTCATGCAGTTTATCAATAAGAAGGAGGTTAGGTTACCTGAAGGTGCACGGTAAACAGATAACGTATCACTGTCTTGTAGTCATCAAGAAAACTCGTTGACAGTTCCCAATACCTGGTCCTCATCTTACCACTGGCAATGTTTCATAGGCATTAGATACTTTAAGCCTGACCCTTTTAACAAGAATTGTCTTGGTTCCACTTACGCTTGGTAATTATAGATACTGCAAAAGTCGGGGGAGATGTGCTGTATCTTATAGCCCGGTATGGCTGTCAAGTTTAATCCACATCAAACATCAATTTAACCTATGTTCACATATGGAGATAACATCACACTGATTTTTGAAAACTGCAATAAAACTAAGAATATTCCAGTTTTGTTTGAGTAAACCTTGGGTATATTCCATTGTAAAAGAGACAACTTCTTGAATTTCACATTAGGCCCATTAAAAATGCTGTAGAACTATGGCCATCATCAACCATAGGTTTAGGATAGGTGTTGGATTCCTCTTTCCAACAAGTCAAGAAGTTATCTCATAACTTACATAAAAATTTAAAAGATTCCAGTTGTGCATTATGGCTTTTGTTTTTCACCAAAAAAAGGACCTAATTCTGCACTCACTAAGGTGTTTTTGTGAGAGAACCAAGAAATTCGATTTACGCTAGGCACTCAGGTAGGCCTAAATATTCGTGGTAATAATACCTTATCCCAAAGAGCTATTGGAACTCCCAACCTTAAAAGAAATGTAACTCGGATAGCGATTTTTAAGTTGAGTTACTGAGTACTCACCTTTTTCGCCCTCATTGAGATAGTCCTTCACCATATCACTATTAACATCAGTAGATAACCTAGAAACGAATAAATACCTGTACCTGTCCACAACACTTAAGCTTATATGGTTATCTTTTGTAGCACAGCCTGTTATAGACTTAGAATTATTTCACAATCATTAACGTCACAAAAATATACCTCTACGTTTCCAAGATTGTAAGTAATTCTCTTCGCCATTTTTTACGTCTGATGCTATTGCTTTCAATATTGGCTGTTGCTGTCTTTTGCCTCGCAGCATGATTCGAAAGACGATCCTAAAATAAAAAAATAAATCTTGTCAAAAAATTTTTTCTGAAGTCAACTGTTGTCAATATTGATTATTGTAGGAACGTGATTAGAACCAACTACAAAAATTTTTGAACCAATGTAGAACCACTAACTAATAAATTCGTGTAAGATGTTATAATAAGGAGAAAATTACTGCTAACTAACGATTTATCGATTTCTGACATATCTTACTCCACCTGAAGCGTTGAGGTATTTCTGATATAAACCAGACAATATTTCCACTTCTTGTCGGTTTCTCGGTTCGTTGAGCTGCACAACACGCGATTAGCTCTGGCAGAAAATATTCTCTCGATTTCCACAAAACATCACCGGATTCTTTCTTGAACGAGCACACAATAAATTATTAACAATATTTCCGACCTCTTATCAACGTCTGTTTAGAGAGGCAATAGGTTACTTTCCTTTGTGATAATTCATTATTGTTATGTCTCAAATGTTTTACTCCACTATTAGATCAATTATTTTCCTTTTTAAAGGTTGCATCTCACAAATAATATACATTAATTTTAAGAGACGGTTTCTTAAAAAGCTAAAAGTTGTGACTCGACGCTTGTATTTAACAAAAAATTACATAATCTTTTTACCATTTCAAATTTTAATGACGAATAGTCTTTATGGTATTGTATTAATTTAGTTTTTTTAATATTTTCCATATTATATATCTAAACACGACTTGGTCTTCAATAGAAGGTTCATTCGGAAACGGAACATAAAATACCAAAATTTTCTTTAGCATTTTTGAGAGGATTTTATTCAATTATTTTTGTCTTTGTTTGCACGTTTCATCGATACCTTGTGATAAACTTTAGAGAGTTCCATAGGCTAATAGTTTATCTCTCACTTATATTTTCTATTTTCATATGAACCATTTAAATGTGAATTCCAAGATAAAACGAATTTATTGCTTTGTCAACAATATTAACTGACACTGTGAAAATTTCAAGTTGTAAAGTGACGACGAACATTGATCAACAATAGTAAAGTTGACTTTGTTCCCTTTTATTTAATCTAAAATGAAAGCAAAGAAGCGACTCAGGCCTTTGACATTAGTAAAGCAAACAGACTGGTTACCTTATAAGACACTGCCTTTCAGCTTATACAGCTGGTTATAAAGTACTTTTACTATGTTAAAAGTGAAAAGCATTCTTTTAGTTTGGTACGCTTACCTGTTGAGTCATTTATTCCGTACTCTGTTGAAATATCAAAAATTCTTTTTAAATAAGCCGTTTTTTAAAAATAATTGTTACTCTATAGTTATTTTGTAGTTATTTTTTCTAAAAAATATGTATACAAATTATGTATGGAAAATTAGAATAAGTCTTCTTATATAATTTGTAAAGCGTGTTAATATGAATATTTGACCTATCAATAAAATTATTAAAATAAATCAGATTCGTCAAAGAAGTACTGTGATTTTATTTAAAACCAGATTGTTTTTTGGAAGAAATCCCTATTTACATGTGTTTCATCAGCTGGAGAGTTACTATTTTATGTTGCATTTAAAGAAATTCTAGAATACATTGCCATCAATCCAATCTGATTTTAAAAATGCTTCAAGGAATGAATTCCTTAAGTTGAATAATAAAGTACACTTTTCTCACAGTTAAAAGGAAATTTCCTTTACACAAAAACTCCTTTGTGACCTGTTAAAAGTCAGTTAAAGAGCGAGATATTCCATTAGCTTCTGATGCTTTTAACTTTGTCTTTCTCAATGCTGACTTAACATGAAGCAAGTGCACGGGTATTAATAACGTAATTTCTAATAAAATTTATATCATATATATATATATATATATATATATATATATATCATATATATATATATATATAATCTATAAATATAGTGTAATTTGTTCAATGACCCTTCAATCATGTTAATAAGTAATTGCTTGTTGCATTTGTTTACAAACAAATCAATTTGATTGAACAATTGATTTTATTAATAATTTGTTGCAGTTTTGTATTTATTTGCATTTCTCACTATAACAGATGCAAGAGTAAGAGCAGTGGACGTATAGCCATCGATTACCAAAATGAGGCGATCTTCGCTGAGTGGACAGTCATTGAGTACCAGAAAGTGGGTTTGTATAATTCCCTACGAATACATGAGAGGTATTTTAGTGTATATTGAATCCAGAAAATGTATAATTTCTATTATGACAATAAATCTGATTTTATTCGATAATTCCCTGTTTAGTTTAGTCCCAACATACGCAAGATTAAGCTTACTAGACGGCTAACCGTAGAATACTATTAAATAAGGTCATGTGATTAAATTGAATTTAAATTAATTAAATATTTATTTGTAAACATTTATTTTTTGTTCGTCAATACAGAGTAGTCAGAGTAGAGTTGACACAAAAGTAATAACATAATTTACCATTATTAAATTTACCTAAAATAACCGCTGCACCAAATCGGAATATCTCCTTGGATTATTGTGGACTATAAAAAAGCTCTGCCGACTAAATAGTTTTTTCATTATTTATTTTATTTATTATTTTACATTCTTTTAAATACTTCCAATATCTAATAGACTGAGAAAAAAATTAAATCATTTTGCGACCTAAGTAAAAAAGTGCATGTTCAAATAAAGATGGTCTGAATCGGTTGGCAATTAATCGACTGTATTGTTTGTGGTGTGTTGTGGTAAAATTAATCTAAAAATATAAGTTACTTCTGTTTTGAAAAATAATAATATATTTTATGGACAGTCAAATAAGGCCTTTCTAATTATAGTGTATCATATATAGGAAGAATTCCTTACATCTCTCCCGTTTGCTTAAACACCAAAATGTTTCTCAGAGGTCTCTTTTGGAGACAGAATACTCTATTTAAGGAGTTAGCATTATTAAAACTCTACAAAACGCTGTCGTTCTTACCTTATTCTTAATATTAATAAGCGAACTGTAATCCAGACTAAAAGTTCTCTGGGAGGCAAATAAAGACCTCAGGGCAAACATTGCTAAATTAACCTGTTGTACAAGATAATTTATCTGAGAATCCCATTTCAGACTGTAATTTATGTGGAAACGTATTTACCTAATAATTGTTTGAAGACTGATTATGAAGAAAAATGATCTGAAATACTTTGAGTCGATGGCAGTGAATTTCCATGGGTTTAGTTTTAAGCACATTATTACAAAATTGATTTTGAAGTTAATAATAAAGAAGTGAGTCAGAAGTTTCAATAAAATTCCAAAGGAAAATTCGTTGCATAAAGTGATTGAAAATAAAACCGGTAGTATCTGAAAATCTTAAAAGGTATCTAATTAGAGAAAGCAATAAAAACATGTCTATAGAGGATTATGATAAATGTTAAGCAACGTAATATAATAATTATATTATGTTGCTTTATTGGACGCCCAAGAACTTGGTGAAAAATACTGTCTAATGATTGATTATAGATAAAAAATTTTATGAAAGATTTTGTGTAGTTTGGGAGTGACATCTCATGAGTTCAGTCTTAGACAGATTAATGTGACGTGTAATTGGAGTTGATCAATGAAAAGGTCTGGTTGGAATTTTGTAGAAAATGCTGGAAGAGAACTAGATAAATACAATGATTGACAATCAACAATTGCGATCTGAAAATATGCAAAAAAGGTATAAAGTCAGAGGAATCAATAAAGGAGATTTAGACATTGAACCCTGAGGTATTCTTGTATTGACTATACAGATTTCTGATAAATGTGGAATTTAATTTTTGAACATTTGACGGACTGAACTCAACCACTTAAATAAAAGTAAAACTAGTTCAGTGGAACACCACAAAATACTATATCTTTCAAAACTTTCCAAGCAGTATTAGATGATTCAACAATATCAAAAGACTACATTAAATCACAAAATAAGGCCAGATAGTGTTCGTCGGAGTCCAGAAACCGCTTTAAAGCAAAAGTGATTGCAAAGGAAGTATTACGTTTAACTATAAAGCCAAATTGACCGAAATTACAAAAATATAGAAGAGTGAGTACACTAGGCGGGTAGCAGTTGAATAGCAGAGTTTTTTTAATGATGCCAGACAAAATGCCAGACATTTCTATGCAGCTAACTGTTTACGCTGTACACTAGGAATTGGTTGAGAAAAACAGCCAAATTCGTTTAACCTTTAACTGTGTGACAGGGTCTCCAGTACTTTATATACTATCAAACTTAGATACTATATTAATTTTACTTACATTACAAGAACTATTTTGGATGTAAATCCTGGCTGGTGACACTGGCAGTTTATTTAATCGCTTAGTCTTTCGCTTTAGTGGCCATTATTTATGCTCATTTATGATAATATAACAACAAAATCAAAAAATTATAAACGTCTACGAATCGCTTTTATTATGATTTCATTATATGTCCGGACTAATATTTAATATATTACATCAATTAATAACAGTAGCTTAATGGCAGCAAACTTTAATCCAAAAGAGTTTTTGTGGATTTCTGAAAACTTGTTCATACTGGACATAGCCAGTTTTGATTCCAGCCCCCTTAAATGAAAGCACGCCTACAAATGTCTTTTAATATGTTGAGAATTATTTAATTCATTACATTAATTAATAAAATTAGTTTATTATTTACTAACTCTGACTAGTTTATGACATCTCTATGCAAACGCCAATGACAATTTAGAGGACATTCAGAGATGTTATCCTGCCATCATCCGTTCTTGGATCCGTTCCAATACCTTCCAACAAGATTTATTATACCCTGTATTAAATTTGTAGCCTAGGATTCAGAGTGGTAATCCACCCATATTTTGATACTCATTTACTATTAATTGTAAAAACAATGCTGAAATTGACGTTTCTTATTATTTAATACTAATTAGCTGTAACAATAATACTTGAATTTCCTGTAAATAATATAATATAAAAGAAGAAATGTTAAATAAGAAGTGGAAACACAATGACAATAATTTTATCAATAAATAGAAATAATAGTAATTTAAAGCACCATTTCTGTGTACAAACATAGTGTTAAAAGCTTTTACACACTATGCTTGAAAAGCTATTTTCATTTGCAATTTATTTGTTTCTTGTATTTAAAACTTTAAGGAGGTAAAATCGTTAGTTATTCTTCTTTATTTAATAATAATAATATTTTATTCTTTTAAATTACAATACAATTGAAACACATCAAAGTAAGACCAAATATATAACAAGGAAAATACAGTTTACATGTCTTGTATAAAGTCCTTCTTATTAAAAGCCTTTTGTTACAAAATACTCTATTAAAAGCCTTTTAAGGTATAAGCACCTGTCTCTTTTTTTATGTTTGGTGGCTAGCCTGTTATATACCACAGTACATATGTACTGTGGCCCTGTTTTGAAAAAATGTAGTCGAATGTTGCCGCACTGTCAGTCGCTGCGCGCCCCTCGTTGAATACGAGTGGCAAGCCGCGCCAGCAGTAAACAGAGTGGGGATTATTTCTAACAAACATGCAGCACTGATACCCCACCAGACCAGCCAACGTCATTATGTTTAATTCTTTAAAACCCAACTGACAAGATTCCCTTCTGGTCATTTTCAGCATTGCTCTTATACACCATTTTTGAATTTTGAAAACTCTTTGAAAATTTTTGTTACTTGACATACCCCAAAAAATAATTCCATACCTTAAAATTGATTCAACATAGGAGAAAATATACAGCGAGAAGGACTCGGATGCTGCATACCTGAGCAAGGCGGCCGAGAGCATAGCAGACTGGGCGGAGCCTTTTTGCAGATGACATTCCACATGAGTATTCCCAGTTGAGATGGGCGTCCAAATGCAGCCCAAGAAATTTTGTGGCAGAAAAATGTTGCAATGAGTTGTTGTTGTAGGTGAGTCCACTGCCTGGGAATATGTGACTATTGGGTGCTTTAAGTATTGTGAAAACGTATAAAGCCTGTCTTGATTGGATTGAGAACAAGCCCATTTTTGCAAAACCATTCAGAAGCTTGAGCGAGGCTATAGTTGGCAGCATCAACTGCTGTTTGTAAAGTGCAGTCGTCGGCGTACATGATAATCTTACTATGGTTGATGTTTTTGGGAAGATCATTTATGTAGATGACAAAACAGTATTGGTCCCAAAATAGAGCGCTGTGGTACGCGCACTTAATGACTCCCTCATTTGAATGGTGAATACCTGTATTTGTGGATATTTCTACGACTTGTTTTCTGTCTTTTAAATAGGAGGCAAATAATTGAAGCGCAACACCTCGAATGCCATATGCCTGAAGTTTACTCAGCAGAACGTCAAGCCTGACACAGGTCAAACGCCGTGCTGAGATCGCAGAAGATGCCTATCGAATACAGCTTGTGGTCAAGAGAAGTTATAATGGAATTAAATGAAATTAAAAATTGCAGAAGACGTAGATTTACCTTTGAGGAAACCGTGTTGGTGCGGACTAAACATATTTTGTTGCTGAAAGAATTGGATAAGTTTATTACACATAATAGTTTCAATGATTTTTGAAAATGCCGATAGGATACTGATTGGTCTGTAATTTTCTATCTGATATTTAGAGCCTGATGTAAATATCGGTATGAGTTTGCTTATTTTATATACAGATGGAAAAATGCCATGGGTTAAGCTGGAGTTTACCAAATGAGTGAAAACAATAGAAATGAACGGAAAACATTCATACTATTTCAACAATAGATTTAATCTTTATTATTTTGGACTAGAAATTGAAGGTTTAGTTTTAATATTTGGAATTAGATGTGATTAAAATGGAAATATTGGAGTTTTGGTGGTTTGTTTGAAATAAAAAAAGATTATTTTATTACAGTTTGCTATAGAGAATGAATGAATAGAAATTAAACAGCATTTGTTATTTTTGTGATCATTATATGTCACAAAACATTAACGCTTATTTTACGTTCCTACACATAACCAGATGCACTATGAGGACACAACACTTCTCTGGTTCGTGTGGTTTGTGTTGTGTAGTGCTCCTGGTTCTGGTTCTAGCCTGACTGGTTTTGAATAATTCTTAACAGTGTGGAATTAGAGATATATGAATTGGTTTTTACTTACAACTTGTTCTTTTACGAAGTTTTCAAATCGTCAGTCATTAGTTTTTAATTTTTGTGATTGCTTAATCTTATTTCTTAAGTTGTTAATGCTTGAAAAAAGGTGATAGATTTCAATCCTTGAAACGCATTGTTTCTAATTATGTTACATACAAACTGTAACAAATGTCAGAAATCTCCTCGTCCTTTTTATAACTACAACTACATATACACAAAAACAAGTTTGGCCTTATTAAAGAAGGTGTCAGTATTTTATCATCTTTCTCTGAAACTTCCTGACCTAGTTGTTGGGAAAAAGCTTCCATCACCTGCGGTGTATTTTGGTTGATAGTAAACGTCAGGTAGTTTCATATTTACTCATTTAATTTTTAAAGTAATTAAAGATATGTATTGTATATAAAAGTTATTGTAGCAGAAAAAGACTTGAAATAAGCTTTTTGTTGTATTTTTAATTAACTGTAAATTCCCAATTTTAATTTAAAATATCTTAAAACGAACTGATAGAAGTACAAAAATCATAAATATATGAGGTTTTCATACACCTCTAAACCATTCTCATTGTTTATTTTGGTTTGATATTGTCTTAATAAATCAATGAAATATGAAGAGATATAAGGTCCAGTTGATGAACTTATAATTTTCTCTTCCTTGGTTGTGTTGTGGAAAATTCCAATTGAAAGGACTTCTATTTCAGTTGGGACTAAATTTATAATGTTCAACATTTCAGTATAACGTACAGAATTATATGGATTACATTAACTTCTTTTTCTGGACCAATACATTGGAAGTTGCAGTTTTAATATGGAAGTTACAGTTAGGTAACTATTATTCAACAGCTTCCCAGCAAAATATACCGACATATCTTAGTTTGTAGTCTAGGTGGCTCATAATATGTTTTAATCATATTGTTACTTCTTTGAACCAAATAATAAATTTGTCCTTATGATTGGAATTTTCCCCTTACTTCTGAAAAAGAATAAAATCATTCATATTAGAAAAGGTGACCACTGTTTCTATCAACAATTATCGGCCTGTCCCAATTTTACCAATACTAAGCAAAGTTTCGCAATATTTTTTTTTAAATAATTGGTCTATAATAAATTTTAAACGAAGAACCAACCACCAGCCATATGTCAGCATTCATTCATTCAGTCCCTGTAATGTTTTCTCAATCATTGGTCTATAATAAACTATAACTAAACTTTTAATTGTAATTTTGATTAAAGCTGGTTTGAGAAAAATACCGGCTAAACTGGCCCATTACGCTACCTCGATAATCAAAAATTTAAATTTTGTTTTATAGCCAATACTAGCTCGCCTTCTTGTTTTTCCAGTCTGAAAATACAATGACTTAATCAGCAGACTTATATCAAAGTATTGTCGGGGAATACACCATCTATTATCCTACAGCCTCAAGGATGGATCAGAAGTACATACAAGAGGTTCCCTAACCTCAGAGGTTCTTGCTAGCCTCAACAAGGGTGTGCCACCCCCATGCCTAATTTCACTGGAGAGGCTGGTTCAGAGCTGGCCTCCACCTTTTTCCGGGAAGACATGACTGTGAGATGTACCTGTAGTGCCCTAATTCTTCCTCATGGATCTCGATAGAAGGCGGCCCCTACTCTCTAACCTTACCCATCTTGAATATCCTGTCACTCCGGAAACTGCGCAAAGATTATCACAGGACTAAGTGCAAATTTATAAGCTTCTTGTCCTAACAGAACAAGAAAGTTGCTACTATACCTCATTATAGGTAATGTCAAATACTTATTTTATTGTAGTTATAAATTATATTAAAACCCCCTACATTAGATACTGTAAAATGTCTAATGTAGTTTAATTCCATGCTACAACTAGTATTCAATCGTATACTCCCAAGTAATATAAATTTATCTAAACTGGATGTTAAGAGACATTCTTTTTAACTTTAAAAAATAAGCAACTATAAAATATGCACTATTTACATTCGTATGAAGCTATTTTACGTGTTTACAGCTTCTTATATAATATATTTATACGTTACAGTGACTAAAAAATTTAAATTTACATTACACAGACAGAATAATTAAAGTGTTCCAATCTCGTCTTGATAATAGGTACTCATAATTTAGTTTTAGCTAATTATGTCCTGAGGTTTCTTTTTCAAGCGTGGAAATATATTTAAATTTGAATTAAAAGACCACGATCAAACGGTTTAAAGAATTGGGCACCGCATCAGAATTTTTCCTAGAACTTTAGTTGCCTGATACTCTTTAAATGTAATGTGAATTAAATTCCATTCTCGGACTCGACCATCTTATTTATTTGGGCAACTCTCGTGGTACAAGTCTGTTAAGGCTTTAAAACCGTCCAGCAATATCTGATTATATCGATCGTCATCCTCGCAAAAACATTAAGCTGCTATTGGCTGAGCAGTAAAATACAGAATAAAAGAATCTCCTTAGTTGGAACAGGCCGGATTGTGAGAGCAAAGATATCGAGTGCGATTGGAAATTTCAAACCCAATACGAAGGACGTGACCCAACGCTTTAATGTAGTTGGCCATACAGACGTACTGAACAGAGTATTAACTGGCATTTATCACAGCTAAGTTCTCTTTCTACTTTAATGATTACGGGACGCTTGATTGTTGATTAAACTAATCAAAGTTATCAAGACAATAGAAGTATTGAGACGAGAAATAATTGCCTTTCAATAAACCGTAAGTTAATACTATATACTACAGAACTTCCTATGTAATGATTACGGGACACTTAAATAGGGGATTATACTATTCTAAGTTATCTTTTGAAGCTAGAACTACTCTTCAGAGTTTAAACTACATTTCTCTACTGTAATATAAGTGCAACAAATAAGACATGAGCTATAAAGGTTCTACAACAGTTATACATGACCTATTGTCCTGTTGATAGGTTCTGCTATTGAAAGTTAAATCTACAACCCTGCGTAATATGCCACTGAGACAACCAGTATTTATACTTACCTGTACATTCTTTTATTCCTGGTTACACCTCAAGCCTAATAGCAAGTTTTAACTGAGTTAAATATACTATTTTTAGTTATTGTAAACAAAGATTTTATTGTTTTCACCAAGGTGGTTAATAAAAGAAAATGGTTTGCAACTTTTTTGCTCGGTGTTTGAAAATAAAAATTGTTTTATAAGTGGCCAGCAAAATTAATTTCAACAATCAATAAACACAAAGTCTGGATTCAACATGGTTAGGTGGAATGTATAATTATGTAGGAAGTTTTATATAAAACAGTTTTGTTGCATTTAATATTTTGGCATAAAAATAGACAACCCAATCGCCATTAAATTAATACTACGTGTGAGTATTGCTTCGAAGGTGATAGGTGTTGTTGCAAAAATTTACCTTAAACCCCAGCGCCCCCCTTCTTCAGCCTGAAACCCCAGCGCCCCCTTTCTTCAGCGTGAAACCCCAGCACCCCCTTTATTCAGCGTGAAACCCCAGCGCCCCTTTCTTCAGCCTGAAACCCAAGCGCCCCCATTCTTTAGCCTGAATCCCAGCGCCCCCTTTCTTCAGCTTGAAACCCCAGCGCCCCCCTTCTTCAGCCTGAAACCCCAGCGCCCCCTTTCTTCAGCGTGAAAACGCCAGCACCCCCTTTATTCAGCGTGAAACCCCAGCACCCCCTTTATTCAGCGTGAAACCCCAGCGCCCCTTTCTTCAGCCTGAAACCCCAGCGCCCCCATTCTTTAGCCTGAATCCCAGCGCCCCCTTTCTTCAGCCTGAAACCCCAGCGCCCCTCTTCTTCAGCCTGAAACCCCAGCGCCCCCCATTCTTTAGCCTGAATCCCAGCGCCCCCTTTCTTCAGCGTGAAAACCCCAGCACCCCCTTTAATTCACAGCGTGAAACCCCAGCGCCCCTTTCTTCAGCCTGAAACCCCAGCGCCCCCTTTCTTCAGCGTGAAACCCCAGCACCCCCTTTATTCAGCGTTGAAACCCCAGCGCCCCTTTCTTCAGCCTGAAACCCCAGCGCCCCCATTCTTTAGCCTGAATCCCAGCGCCCCCTTTCTTCAGCCTGAAACCCCAGCGCCCCCCTTCTTCAGCCTGAAACCCCAGCGCCCCCATTCTTTAGCCTGAATCCCAGCGCCCCCCTTTCTTCACGTGAAACCCCAGCACCCCCCTTTATTCAGCGTGAAACCCCAGCGCCCCTTTCTTCAGCCTGAAACCCCAGCCGCCCCCTTTCTTACAGCGTGAAACCCCCAGCACCCCCTTTATTCAGCGGTGAAACCCCAGCGCCCCTTTCTTCAGCCTGAAACCCCAGCCCCCCCTTCTTCAGATTACAATCGCAGCAGCCGAGTCAGCTTACTCCTGTTGCCCGTCTCCCTTTCGCACGTCCCTGAACTAATTATATTGTACAGTTTAATTTAATTTTTCGAATGTACGAAGTAAATACTTCAAGGACTGGAAGACACGGGACGGGGGTTTACGAACACTTGCCCTCCCAGGCAGGTATTCGGTTCGTCAACAAGTTGCCAGATCAGTTAAGAAATGCCCCAACGCCTAAGGTATTAAAAACTCGTTTAAGACGCTTTTTAGTGTCGCAAAGCATTTTAATAGTGCTGACGAGTTTATGGCATTCGATTGGGTGACCGCACAATTAGCAAACTGGACTACCGGCGCTGGAAATGGGAATATTGGCTGGATGAATGTGGAGTGGCAGAAAATGTGTATGGTTGAATGTGGTTTGAGGCGAAATGAAAGTTTTAAATTTTATATATTAATTTTCAAATATCTTAAACTATTGCTATACATGTGATAATGTCCTGGCAATAAAAAATTGATTTGATTTGAAATATTGAATAAAAATAATATATTTTTGTCTTAAGAGTCTAGTTTGCACTACTTTCAGCTTTGGTATGACTTCGTAGTAAGTTCTTCTTATTCTAATACTTCGCCTTACAACAAATGGAAAAATATAATTCAGAATGGTTCATTATAACTAAGTTCAATATTTTTTAACCATCTTGATAAGTTAATTTACAGGGGTAGCAGTAGCAGCTATCAGCTATCTCCGTGACACTCCCAGCAGTGTGATTGACACTCCTGGTGAACATGTGATCTGGTATTCTATAACACAAAATACTCGCGTATCTCAGGCCGTTTATCTACCTTGGCATACACCCTTGCCTACACAGAGGATACTCTGAGGATCACGATGCAGAAGATAGTATATGGACCCTGATCCACCCTGGAAGGAATATGCACCTCTGCTGCCAACACTAAAACTATTGCGGGTCTGAGTAGAATGGCTTACAAGACAACTACTCAAACTTTATTCACATGTCTAGTGATAATAGCTGGATAACATACTATCTCCTTATACAGGCATGCAGTCAGGAACCTGGTAGTTTTGTATACCAAACGTCTGCGTTTAATTGGTTTAACATTATGATCTTGTGTGTAATAATATTAGAGTCTTTGTTCGTCAGTAATAACCTTGAATCTGGATCATCCAAAATCTTCATCTTTGACATTGTGATGATTAACACACTCTAAGGTGGAGTGTAAGCCAGCGCCTGGAGACTACACATTGTTCAACCGACGTTACGGCATACGGTGGTAGATGTCAAAGGAATTGAAATGAACAAAGTTAAAAGGCCCATATATCTACAGTCTAGGGTGTAAACACTATACGCAATTGTCTCTAAAATAAAAGTTTCATTTAAAACTAAATAATAACAGATGGCTTTGCGTGTCTTTCTTTGAAATATTAATTGACGATATACGATATATATTTATTTATTAAGGATTGTCACAAAAACTACTGATAGATTCGCTTAGTCCTACTAATCTTCTGGGCCAAAATTGTTTAATTGGAAATGTATAAAGACAACAAAATTTTGACTCTGACGTACACTTCAAGCTAAGAACAGTTTATTACTAGAACTCACGGCGGGCCGTAAGCGGTATACACGTAACATTTAACATTTCCAAGGTGATTTCACGATCTGGTAGCGAGCGGAGGTAATAAGGCGTATGATGTGATGACTTCAGTCAGCTCAAGCCGCCAGAATAAACTAATTGTCTTGCTGCTGCCACTCGCGAGCCCGTAAGGTATATACACGTAACATTTACTTAAACATTTCCAAGGTGATTTCACGATCTTTTTGGTAGCGAGCGGAGGTAATACGGCGTATGATGTGATGACGTCAGTCTGCTCAAACCGCCAGAATAAACTATAATTGGCTTGCTGTTGCCCGCTCGCTTCAGAACTGAACAGCATAGAAACGACTTGGTTCGAACATGTCTATGTGGCAGACCACGTACACCATGTAATTCAAATTTGTGCAACAATTCGTCTGTTTTTCGCAAACAAACTGTTTCGTAAACTTTACCGAGAACTAGATGTATTAAAATGGGGCAATAAATGCTCGGCTGCGTGAATCGCCCTTTGTAAAGATTTGGAATGACTTTAGCGATTTTATAAATGAATTCATTTTTGGAAAAGAACACTATTTATTTTCAGTACAATACAATATTTTCAGTATTTCCTGAAAAAGTTACTTAGTGTTTTAGTGTTCTGTTTCACGCCACCGCGCCGCGCGCAGTCCTTCCTGACAACGTGCTGTCGCTAGGACCAGAGCGCGTGTAGTATTCCGTTTTGGAAGGGGGGCTGTGCTAGGGGAGAAAGTCACAGTGTTTTAAATTTTTTCCGAATTTCTCATAATCTATTAAGTTTAGCTCAAACACATGCAGTAATTATTTAAATAAAATAAGATTGCGTGCAATTGGATCAAATGTTCGGGGTATATTATTTATGATATATATATATATATATATATATATGGAGGAATCTTCTCTTAAGTAGTATAATATTTTTTACATTATGCCAGTAAGATAATCAATATACCTAAGAGCAAAACGTTTCTGCCATGAACAACGTTTTATTTTGAAGTTGCTCATCGTCTGAAGATTTATGTTATAGAGTATCTGTAACGAACACTTTTTAATGGAAATATAATCCCACCCCAGCACGTACTTGGAGCTTAACACTTATTCAAGAATAAAGAATGCTTGGTTCAAAAATAATATAAATCAGTAAAGTGCCGTTTAGTATTTATTTCACCGATTCTCGTCAAAACTATTTTTTTAAATCTTAACCAAACGGATTTAGATCAAATTACCTGCAGTAAACTTCCCTCATTATTGGAAAACAGTGATTTTAGAACATATTTCAATTAATCTATGGACATCTATACAAAATAAACGGTTTTAAATTAAGGACATTTCCATCGTGTATTTGAGAAAACATAACTTTACAAGCCTTAAATTAATAGCAAATAACAGAACAAAGAAAATTTAGAGAATGATTTTACAAACCGAGGAAGTTAGTGAAATATAGAGCAAATGAATCACTACAGCATCCCACACCAACATTGTGAGGCGGAGATGTCACATGTCTGGCTGACCACCAGCTGTTTTCCGGTATGACGTGGCTTCCGCCGTCTGCTTGATATACATATCGTCTGGAAACATATAAATGAAAATAAAATGTACATATACTTATTTGCGGTAACAGCTGACGATGTTCAGACAAATCAGTAATTCTTCACACACGTACAACTGTCAACAGTGATAGGCGCGGGATGTAGAAAGGCCCCAGTCACCCTCAGGCTATGTTGTGTGCACACCGCTCTGGTAACTGCTCTTAGCTGAGTCATTGTTTTATTGCTCTCACTGTGCTAACTACTAATAGGCGCAAAATGTAGAGGAGGCCCCAGTTACCCTCAGGCTATGTTGTGTGGACCGCTCTGGTAACTGTTCTTGGCTGAGTCATTGTTTTATTGCTCTCACTGTGCTAACTACTAATAGGCGCAGAATGTAGAGAGGCCCCAGTCACCCTCAGGCTATGTTGTGTGCACCGCTCTGGTAACTGCTCTTGGCTGAGTCATTGTTTTATTGCTCTCACTGTGCTAACTACTAATAGGCGCAGAATGTAGAGAGACCCCTGTCACCCTCAAGCTATGTTGTGTGCACCGCTCTGGTAACTGTTTCTTGGCTGAGTCATTGTTTTATTGCTCTCACTGTGCTAACTACTAATAGGCGCAGAATGTAGAAAAGGCCCCAGTCACCCTCAAGTTATGTTGTGTGCACCGCTCTGGTAACTGTTCTTTGGCTGAGTCATTGTTTTATTGCTCACTCACTGTGCTAACTACTAATAGGCGCATAATGTAGGAAGGCCCCAGTCACCCTCAGGTTATGTTGTGTGCACCGCTCTGGTAACTGTTCTTGGCTGAGTCATTGTTTTATTGCTCTCCACTGTGCTAACTACTAATAGGCCGCAGAATGTAGAGAGACCCCCTGTCACCCTCAAGCTATGTTGTGTGCACCGCTCTGGTAACTGTTCTTGGCTGAGTCATTGTTTTATTGCTCTCACTGTGCTAACTACTAATAGGCGCAGAATGTAGAGAGACCCCTGTCACCCTCAAGCTATGTTGTGTGCACCGCTCTGGTAACTGTTCTTGGCTGAGTCATTGTTTTATTGCTCTCACTGTGCTAACTACTAATAGGCGCAGAATGTAGAAAGGCCCCAGTCACCCTCAAGCTATGTTGTGTGCACCGCTCTGGTAACTGTTCTTGGCTGAGTCATTTGTTTTATTGCTCTCACTGTGCTAACTACTAATAGGCTCAGAATGTAGAAAGGCCCAGTCACCCATCAAGTTATGTTGTGTGCACCGCTCTGGTAACTGTTCTTTGGCTGAGTCATTGTTTTATTGCTCTCACTGTGCTAACTACTAATAGGCGCATAATGTAGGAAGGCCCCAGTCACCCTCAGGTTATTTTGTGTGCACCGCTCTGGTAACTGTTCTTGGCTGAGTCATTGTTTTATTGCTCTCCACTGTGCTAACTACTAATAGGCTCAGAATGTAGAAAGGCCCCAGTCACCCTCAAGTTATGTTGTGTGCACCGCTCTGTAACTGTTCTTGGCTGAGTTCATTGTTTAATTGCTCTCACTGTGCTAACTACTAATAGGCGCAGAATGTAGGAAGGCCCCAGTCACCCTCAGGTTATGTTGTGTGCACCGCTCTGGTAACTGTTCTTGCTGAGTCATTGTTTTATTGCTCTCACTGTGCTAACTACTAATCATTCATTTGAATAATAAAACTAATTTTTATTAAGAAAGTGGTAGGCACACATTAAAAAAATTTATTTCATGCTTATTCTATGTAATAGACTAATTATTATAATTTATGTTTAAACTAATAATCTATTAAAACAATTTATAATGTATTTTTAATAAAAAGAACTAGGTTCTCACATAATAGATCATAATTCGTATTATTTATGTGTAGGATAGCCTGTACTCAACCCTGCCATCTACTTAACGATTTAATCTTTAATATTTAGTGTGTAGAAATTATCCAATACGACATATTGTAAAAATCGCTAACCATGATTGTACAATTGTAAAAAGCACAAAATTTTTTTCCTATCTCACCACATTTAGACTGAACATTACCAACACACACATCCATCACCACATGTCGGTGTTATGTAGGTGACTTTGTGACTTCACAACAGCCGTCAGAAACCCAAACACGAGTTATCGTCTAAAGTGCATGGTTGGCTGAAACGTCAAAGTCGTACAAACACTTTGTTACATTAATCGTCATTTTCCTATACCTAAAGCCAAAAGAGATAATTTTATTGGAAGCAAACATGTATTTTATAAAGTAATTATACAATACTTTAATTGAACTAACAATTAATAACATTAAAAGAATCTAACGTCGTGGATATGATAATGTCACTGGTTCACTTAATCTAATAAAATCTAATTATCCAAAGTGATCAATTCATAAACGTAATTTACATGACAAATGAAAGCATTGGCTGACACAGAGTTGGTTATAACCTTATGAATATTTATTGTTACGCCTGGAACAACCTGTGATCGTTATTCGGTGCTTTGTTTGTTAGTGTGTTAGCCCGAGAGTTTATTAAACAATTTTCTAGGCTTCCTTGCAGCATTTATAGAGTATTAGTATAGCCAGAGGAGTATATCCTGTTTAATTAAACAGTATTTCATACACTACGGATTTCGTGAAGTCTTAAAAATCCGGAGACAAGACGGTAAAAGATAACTGATTCATTTACTTTATATAATTGCTTAAATATTCTTGAAAGCAAAATAACAATAAAAACATGTAAACGTAGAAAATAAATGTGGGAGTTTTGTGGTGTTCACAGTAAACAGTGCATATGTACAACAAACAATTTAGGAATTACATACGTAATCTGGTTACGTGCTTGAACATGTTTGTAAACTATGTATTTTTAATAATTCATCAACGTTATGAATACTTAAAGACTGTTAAATACTCATGTAACAATCAAAATGATCACATGTAGTTGCTGTCAGAGGATACAATCTTATATGCAATTTATTACAATGTTTTCCAAGCATATTTGACGTTCTACTCTTAATTAAAATTTTAATTCCATTAAAATTTTACTTGCTAGAGTAATTATTTCAATAAACCCTAAAAATAATAATGGGGTTGGGTTTGGTCTCAAAATCTTAGATATCATCTAAAATATATATTTATATATACAAAAGTTGTATTTTCAAGTTTTGTATTACATCATTGAAGACCATATATAGAAATACACTTGATTTGAAAAAGTAATTGAAACTACTTTTAGTATTTGCTTGGTAGCAGTTTAGTTATTGGCAATAATTAAGTCTGAAATTATATTTTCAAAATTAATTTTGAGCTGCTCTGATCTATCACAGACCATCCGCCCATTATTTAGCCCCATATATAAGCATAATCTAGGTGAAGAGCCATTCACAATATGTAATCAATCGTACAATTGAATGCAATAAGATGCTTTAAACACTATCTCTAAGCATGGTGGAGCAATGAAGTCAGACGCTGCACTAAGAGGTAGTGACCGGTTCAATACCTATATCTCCCCGGCTCATGTGTGTTTTATATAGTGTATGTGTGTGTGGTTTATTGGCTGCAGAGGCCACTGACCATTTGAAGGCGTTTGGCCTTTCCGGGAGAGTGGCAAAGACTCCGAGCCGTGGTGTACAAGTTAGGAGTAGCTCCAGTTTAAAATTTTGTTTAATTAAGTGTTTTTGTTAGTTTTGCTGAGCTGTTTTCCTTCTGACATGTGCGGCTAAGTTTACGGCCCCTCACTGATGAGGTCCAGGAGATGAGTTGATTTTTCTGCTGTCATCTCTCCATCATGCGTGGTCGCAGAGAACCTTAGCTTTTCCGCTCTGCTGAAGGACGGCCACCATGATGGACATTTCTACTAGTCTGTGATACCCTGCTTATATTCTTTATTTATTTGTTATTGTTATTTTTGCCATTTATATAGTTTATATTTTGTTATTTAATTTTAAGTTAGTTTTAGATATTATTTAGTTATTTCTTGGATTTCATTAGGAGCCCGCCCTTAGCCGAAGGATACCTAGGGTGGAATTGGCATTTCTTGTTTCAAATTATGGCGTTTCTAATTTTTGTATGCAGGTGCACCTGACAAGGATTGTTTGAGGTATACTACTGCACACTTTTTATTTTTTTAATTTTTTTTATTTATAGTATATATATATATATATATATAATATATATATATATATATATATATATACCATTTATATTCACTGGATAGGCCTATGCTGTGTCTTAGTAAATGAACCTGAGTATACTGACCACGGTGTTCTTTTTTACCTAGTTTTGTTTTGATCCGGCATCCCGTTCGCCACCATGGCGCGCGCTTCCTGATGGTTTGCTGTGGGTGTGCGAGCGGCGATGTTCGGTTTCAATGGTAGCAGAGCGTGGTTAGCTGCTCTCTCAGCTGTCTCTCAGTTCTGGTTTTGTTTGTTGGTGTAGGTTAGTGTTAGGTAGGGGGAGGTTAGACACAACTTTTTTTTCATTAGGAGCTCGCCCTAGCACAGGATACCGGGTGGAATTGGTTTAGTGTCTTGCTTCCTGCAGACTTACCCTTTGCAGGGAGCAGGGGACTCTCAATTGCTTAACCGCTAAATTTATCTTAACTGTACTCTACTTCTCACCCTATCAATGTGTTGTTTTGTTATATTTATTGCTTCTGTGTTTGTAGGTTGTGGTTAGTGTATATTTGCAGGGTATCCTTCTATTAGGTAGCAGGTATTAAGTTCTTCACTTGGACCTGGTCCAGTGTAAGCCTTTTGTGAGTTGAGTCCACTTAGGTTACTAAGTAATTGTTGCGTACGCTTTGTTGTTTATTGTTGTATTCATTTGTCTTAATTGTTTGGTATGGCGTTTTCCCTGGTGCCTGAACATCTACGCAAGCCCGAGTTGGTTTTTGAGGTCCTGGCGAGAGGACAGAAGCCGGAGGGAAGATGTGAGGGCATTAAGAGCTCAATTACGGGCTTGTATAGCGTTGGAACCGCAGCTGGAATGCAGAGTTCCAAATTAACACAGAATTTGAGTTTTGTAAAACCCGAATGGAGGAATTAGAAGACGAGATTAATTTTGAGTCACTTCCCATGTCCCGGGTCAGCAAAGGCTAGATTGGCATCTCAGCTTTTACATTGGCGTGACAGAATAGTTTTACTTATGTCAGCTCCTAGTTTAGACTCTGATATTAAAAGTTGGGCTTTTTCGGCCAGTAACAAATTAAAACAAGCCTTAGATGGTTTGAGTGAGGTGCGCTCGGTGAAAGAGAAGGGGTTACTATTTACCGCTGTCACTCCAACGGAGGTTCCCACTACCATTACTTTTGCTAACCATCCACCGGCTCTTTCTTTCGAGCCTCCCAGAGTTACTATGTCTCCGATGGGTAGTGGCCCTCCTGAAGCGGCTGGTGAGGCATCATCTATAGTTGTGCCTTCCTTTTCTAGCTTTGGCAAACTGCCCCATCCTTTGGGGAGTGTTTTACAACACTTCCCCAGAGTTGATGGGCTTGACACTAATTTACTTATCCATTTCCTTCTGGAAGTTTTTAAGCTAAGAGAATTTCCTGTATGACAGATGACATGCTTATGCAGATTTTAGCGCAGTTTTCCTTAAGGCCCGCTTTTTGATCGCCAGTAGTATACTTTGGCCGTTGCTGGGACAAAGCACCCCGAGACCGGTTCTGGGACAAACCGTGTGAGACCGAATCTGGGACAGAAAATTGTTAGAGAGCGACTAAGAGTGTGAGTACGGGTGGTCAGAACCGCGCCGCGCGAATCACCACGCATGTCATCGCTGTCCCGCCACCGACCACCACGCGTGTGTTTATTTACCACAATTGTGAGTATGTATGTGTTTGTGATTTACTGATCAGATCTAAATTAGACGATGTTGTTTACATGGTTGTTCTGGAGCAGTTGGTTGTTTTGATCTACAAGTGTGATTGTGATCTGTTGAATCTTTCGTAAACCGCTCCGAAGAGGTATGTAGTGTTTTTCTTGATGTTGATTGAGATATTTTGTAGCCGTGTGGTACATTAGGGGAAAAGGAGTAGAGGATTGCTGTCTCCAAATGTTTGTGAGAGTGAACATCATGATTGACAAGACTGTTGTTGACAATATTGCAGTGTATCTCGATGACCATCAACGGCTCTGAGATTCGGTGGATTCGATGCAATTACATTTTCATTTGAGTTGAAGTAAAGACGATTCTTTTTGTAAGTTTGTTGCATCATATTTTTCAAAACCTAAGAGATCACTAAACGGTTTTATCCAAGTAGAATTTTAATTGGAGAATTAATTGATATTTTGTCACCATCTTTAAAGATCTTGAAATCGTCAGAATTTATACTAAGATTCAACGATTGTATGTAATCTCTGAAACTCTTTTCAAGTTTTTCAATGGTCCAGTAACCACATTGAAGTATCAGTGGTTTCGGAATGAAATGTATTTCCAAATCCCAAAAATAGACTTTTGCATGTTGCAAACAAGTTGTATATGTTGTTCTCAGAGTAAAATCCAACAAGAGCCATATAATACTCTACGTTCGGATCCAAGTGGATGGGGTGTTCTAGATGGAGAGTCAATAAAGACTCAGTTCCAGTTAGTTTGAGTAATGGCATGGTTGCAGTTTTTTATATACTTATAATTCTATTACAAGTTTTTAGATGAAGTTACTACCATCATGGAAGTCTTCAAAACCTCTTTCCATATATTTTTTATTTCGTTGTTGAATTTTTTCTGCATGATGTATATCTTGCCTTCTAATTCACTCAATTGAACTTTGACAACCACATCATATGGCTCCACTGCTTTGCTCACTTGACCAATTCTCTGGTGGTTTTTCAGTAGAAGCTGCCCCATTATTCTTTTCACCATTTACGGTACTAGTGGGGACAATCTCGATCGCATTTATTATTTTTTTCCGATTTTACCAAATGCGATTCCAATAATTTCTTGACTTCGGATAAACCTTGTGAGACTTTTGATACATCACTTGCAAGCTCAATTATCTCGTCAGGAGAAGGGTCTGAATTGGGTTGAGTTGGTATTGATCCAATTTTCAATTTTCGTCTCCAAATCTGTTGAAAATAAAACCACGGTTTCCATGCATTTTTATTGTTTCTTATACTACGAAGAATATGTTTCCCAGTCCTCACCAGCTGAATCTCGTCGTAGAACCTCAGGCACAGATGTCCACAGATAGGAGGATCGTCAAACCCCTGAATACGCTCTGAGTTATAAACCAACCCTTTTGAACCCCAAATACCTGACTACTTCTATTGGAGGATTGACATCGCCATATGAATCAAAATAGAATTTCTTTTCACCACGTTTCACATAACACGTCCAGTGAGTACCACCAATGAAAGGTCACCAAGATTTACAATACCACGTTCGATATTTGTAGGTTTGTCTGGAAGTAACTGTCGCATGAAAACACCTCTAAACTTATTAATGTTTAATATACCTGCTAATTTTTCTATTTCACCAAGAGACAGCGGGAAGATCTCTTTTTTTTATTCACAGACAACAATGCATCAAGCTTCCGACCAATACGTCGTTTTCAACCCTCTACCCGTAGGATCTTTTTCAATAATGGTGTCCAACTCCTCATCGACTAAACTCTTTAACCAAGGTATAAATTTTTCTCTCAGTAAAGAGCCACCTTTCTTCTTATTAATTGAGAGATGAAGCGTTTACCTCCAGGAACTGACGAATTACCACCATTTCCATAATTTCCTTCAAAAACCCTCCTTGTTTATTAGATACGAGTTGGTTGTAACTTAGAAGCAATTGTAAACCTTTTTTGTTCTTAACGGCTCTAGAAACGGCTTTGTGTTGCTCTCCAGAAAGAAGTATACGATCACTTCCGTGAGACAGTTGTTCATTAGATAATCTGATTACTGTAGGTTTCCGTCTTTTGTACGCTGTACGAAGCTTACGTTTTTGAGCTTCGGATAGCCGAACTGTATAATTATCTGACTTTCCATTCTATACGCTTTCTTATATACAAAACACTGACATGAAAAACAATAATTGCCGCCTACTAATGAAAAAAAAAACTTTACTTTACTTTTTTTGTTTTTTGTTGTTTTTTTTATTTGTTTTTACAGGAATTTGATTATGTTTCGAAGTAATGTCATATGAGAAATGTGCCTCAGATACAACGACAACATATGCTGTGGTGCCGCTGCTCCCCTGTGGAGATGCAATAGCTTTTAACAAAATCTAATTCAATCTGAATGTCACTTCGAGATCTGTCTGTTGTTGGTTGATGTAGATGTGTGTCAATTACAACCAAAGGTGAGTTATCAATAAATTCTTTCAGGTTTACTAACACGTTATTTGTCTCCGAAGTTTATTTTTCGGAACCCTAGGTACTGATCGTACATGATCCTGTATATACCATTAGTAATATCATAAATTCTGCAATTCCTGAGGGTACCTTTCTCCATTAATTTTCACAGACACATTTTTGATGTTGCAGCTGTCAAATCTACTAGGATCTTTTGCCTGGGTGTTTGTTCTGTTTGTCTGAAGTGCGATTATAACAAATCTAGGATTGTACACATTTCTGTAAACACTTGTAATATCGAAGCTGAACGATGAACCGAACACCCCTCTTTTGTCGATGCATTGCCATTGAAAGAAGTTGTAGACTAAAGCATCCTTGTCACTCAGATGTTTCAAACCATCAATTAACTGGATTTTGGAAGTGCTGGTATAATCGACTATGGGGACTCGGTTAACACAAACGACTCTATCACAATTTTTCCATCACCAGGATCCGTTGCTGTGGACCCTGCCCCTTTCCAGTGAAACAACGCATCATTATCTTCATTCCTAGTAAATGTGATTTCAAAACCTCCCTTGTACATCGGGTAACAGGTAGGTGGTCAAAGAACCCTAATCCTAAATGCCCAAGTGTGCCGAGTGCTTCAAACTTCCCATCTCCTGTAAACGATGATGAGAAACCACTACTTGAGAGTGTTTGTTTTTCAGTGTTACTGTAACTAACAACCCCCTTTATAGTGCTGGTGATGCCGGGGGGAGTTCTACTGTGTCGATTCAATGTATTGTGTTTCCTCAGCTCTATTCTTGAAAAACAAGAAGGCCGCGAAGTTGTCTACCAGTTTGACAGTAGAGTTAGTTTGATTAATCAGATCCATCAGATTTTTGCACATACTTTCCTTGAATGTGGTACATTATGCGTGAATCATAAAATGCGTCTCCATGATCCAGTTTGAATGTTGTATTGTTGTTGGGTTGCATTGAAGTTGAGCTCTGAAACTGGCATTGCAGTTCTATACTCACTTCTTGCTATACCGCTAGAAAATTCAATATACAGTTTCTCCATCACTGGTTTTTACCACTGATCACTGTTCTATTATATCCTCTCTTATATATAGGGTAAAAAATATTTGCTTTCATTGCTTTATATATCTGATGGGTAGATACATCCTGAAGTTCCTAACCCCATACCGAGTTTACGTTTCAACCACATTCCTCCTGTTGTTGCTAGGACCGACCATACGCTCATTCAAGTCAGCATCATCTGAGGTAACCCTCTCCCAAGCTTTCTTTTGTAATATTTTGTCCGCCTCCCACCTGTCTTCTGTGTTTTTATGATCCCTATACCATATATCATGCTTCTTACAAGCTTCATCGAGGGGATTAATTCCCTTATCTCCCCTAACAAGTCTCTTGTCAAGCTGGGTGCCGGGCCCACAGTAGTTGTACGTATCAAGATTCCAGTTCTTGGGCGCATGTAACTCGAATGGGTAACTTGTTAATGATGTCGTTCAAAAGCCCTTTACCTTCTATAACATGTTCAGGCAAAACAGACAAACATCTGACTAGGTACTTCAACCCTTTAGGAGTGTAGCAATTAGGTCTTCCATTTCATCGTGAAGGAAATCAACCACAGACAGTTTTTCATTATGAAAGTTGTTGTTCCCAGCTTCTTCCTGAGCTTGAATGTAGTGTAACCCTGTCAATGAGTCTTTGAAGTTCTTTTATGTACTTATATTCGACCGGACTTTCATTGTAAACCTTTAACCCTGAACCAATTGTTTGCCACTTTTCCATTTCAACCAACTCATCCCAAATAGGTTTTATCATATGTTTCCACTTTAGTCCTTGACTTGATTTGGGGACGATTACTTTTGGGATTGTTTCTTTGGAAAAGCGAGTTTGTCCTCACCAACATGTCCTTGTAAGAGTTCCAGTCTTCATCGTGTACAGATCCTTCTCTACTATATTGTTTTTCGTCAACAATCTCCAAAAGACCCTCAGTCCCTTTGTATTTCTTTTGAGAGCTGACTAATATAATGTCATCATAATCAAATGTAATCGGTTCGGAACCGATCATCGGCTGCTCTAGATTTTCATCAGTACCAAATACCAAACTGTTTGTCGTTGGATTTTGGAAGGTATCGGGCTCCTAGAGAACCAAGTGTTACTACTTTAGAATCCATCAACTGTGTCATCGATTGCTCTTGAGGTTGTACTTCTGGCTCATCATCGTAATCTACATCCTCAAACGTTCGACGATCTGATGCTTGAGGTTGAAATCTTACCAACAGTTTCATACGGTTTTGACTACGTATCTTTTGTGTTTCCAATTCTCTATGTTGTTGTTCCCTAATGGCTCTGGTGATTGGTTCGTACTTTTTCTCATTTTCACGAACATCTTCTAACTCTTTAAAATGGGTCTGAGCAAACTCACTTTGTAATTTCCGGTTTAACTCATCCAACTTTCTAGCTTTAGAAACAGTGAGTGGTCGATCATGTGTTATTGATATGTTACGATTGGCAGAGACGTCTCATTAGCATTTGATGATATAGTATTTTTGCTTGAGATGTTTTTTATTCATCCTGTTCAGCACGTTTGAACTTTGCAGCCAAGACACTCTGAATTTTTTCAAGTCGCCTTGCTTCTTTTGCATCTAGTTTATTCGCCATGTTGTATACTTATAGTAATAGACACAGAGTTATTCTTCAAATCTTTCAAGTCACGTTTATGAACGTCAAATTACGTTTATACTTAAACGTCAAATTACGTTTATACTTCAACGTCAAATTACGTTTATACTTAAACGTCAAATTACGTTTATGAACGTTAAATTACGTTTATGAACGTTAAATTACGTTTTATACTTAAACGTCAAATTACTTTATGAACGTTAAATTACGTTTTATGAACGTTAAATTACGTTTATACTTAAACGTCAAATTACGTTTTATGAAACGTTACATTACGTTTATGAACGTTAAATTACGTTTCTGAACGTTCAAATTACGTTTATGAACGTTAAAGAACGTTTTATACTTAAACGTCAAATTACGTTTATGAACGTTAAATAACGTTTATACTTAAACGTCAAATTACGTTTATGAACGTAAAATTACGTTTTATACTTAAAACGTCAAATTACGTTTATGAACGTTAAATAACGTTTATACTTAAACGTCAAATTAAGTTTTATGAACGTTAAATTACGTTTATACTTAAACGTCAAATTACGTTTATGAACGTTAAATAACGTTTATACTTAAACGTCAAATTATGTTTTATGAACGTTAAATTACGTTTATGAACGTCAAATTACGTTTATGAACGTCAAATTACGTTTATACTGGTACGTTTTACAACGAAGTATTATTCAACACTTAGTTTCCTTTTTAAATTGCACATATATTTTCTTTTTTTGTGGTTTAGCTGTAGTATTAATAGATATGAACCCATGAGGTGTTTCCAGCACTCAAAACAGAAGAGCCTCAAATTGGTTGAAAGTCATGTCAGAACCTACAAAGTCCTGGAACACTCTCTTTGTATAGTACTTGTTCATTGTAAACAGACACAACAGATTAACATTGTTTCGTATGACCTGCATATCAACTCGACATAGCTCTGACTCAGGTAGACACAAGAAATCCTTTATGACGTCCTCTAATGAAATAGTCTTTGATTTTAGTTTGCTCTTCTAGAGGCAGTCATCAAATACCACAAGTGAGTTTGGTTTGCAGTCATCGATAGAAATGAGATCTTGACAGGACGAATAGAAAAACGCTATTTGTCGTCTAAGGTTTTTTTCTAATCTACTGTATTGTTCACGCAGATCTACATATGCAGGTTGTTCTATGAACGACTAAACACGTATAGATTCTTGAACGGAACTCCCATCTTTGTTGTAAATGAAATTCAATAACAAGTTCGTTTTACCACTCCCAGACGGTCCTACAATAAGACACCGTAACGGTCTAGGTAAAAATTGGTCTTCGAATTTATCTTTGCAATACACTTGAATTTCCATAGTATGTTCTCTTACATACATTTACAGTTTAACAGTTTTCGCATATTCTATAATGACCCCATGCTAGGGTTCGGATATTGTCTTCGAGTACGAAACGCTTTGTCGTCCTTTGATGAAAGTACCACTTTTATGGTGTTCTACGCTGTAGAGATTGTGTGCTTGACTCCGAATTGTATTCATCGTTTTGTAGTGCTCGATGTTACTAAAACAAACAGTCCTTTATAGTTGCTAAAGGTAATTTCATTTTCAACTACAGCTTTTTTTGTCACGCCCTTAGACCTCTTTATGAAATGGTTGTCTTCTATATTGCTCGCATACATCTTGGATCGTAGTCCTACAAACTCTCGCATGATTCGACCATTAAGTATCATCTTTCATTTTACCCAGAACTTTTTTGTTTACGTGGGAAGCCCATATTGGTTG
>NW_025782859.1:0-33290 GCF_021130785.1 Homalodisca vitripennis | reverse complement strand
ACTTTGCCAAAAGGAAAGAGCAAGAAATGAGAGAAGAATAAACAAACTAGAACACAAAGTAACTTTGAAGTGCACTTATTTTAAGGTTGGAACAGCTTATAATATAAATATAGATTAACCTGACATGTACGTATGAATTGTTTATTTTTTTCCCCCCATCCAATATTCAACTTTGGCAATCACCTTTTGCAACAACAATATATAACGAATACTTACCTATTTATAAAGCATATTACACACACAATTAAAAAGCTACCAAATATGCTAAAATGGGTGTTGAACAGTACCGAGGGATTTAATATAAGGGCACTATGGCCACAAATATACCATCCATTCTGGAGCTTTTAAACAATATTGTCATAATAGAAAAGTGAGAAATACGAAATTGGTTACAATAACAACATGTGTTATACAACTGAGGCAGGTAATAAATAAAAGAACAATTTTTTGATTACAGTTCGCAGTAGATACAGATACAGATACAGATACAGATACAGATGAACTTTAATTCATGAGGAACTTCAATGCCACAGAATGGTGTCAAAATTTATAATAATTATAATTTATTTATTTATTTTTTGTAGTGTAGTGGGTCAAGTAGCACTGGAGCTGACGTCGAGGTCCGATACACGAGCGATGAACTCCTCCATGCTGTATAGTGGGGATGTCTGCATAGCCATTGCCGGAGCCTCCTTCTTCAACGTGGAGGGTGTGCCTTCTTCTTATTTGACTGAGTGGAAGCATATTGTACAGTTTTGCTCTCAGCGTCTATGAGGGTTTCTTTTGAGAAAAATATGATAGTTCTGTGGATGGGAAGAATAAAGTTGCTATTGGTGGCCTTGTGTTGTATGTTGTGAAAATTTCTGTTTCTTGGTAAGAGTGTGAATATTAGAGCGAAATCAACTGTCCTCTAGGTATGTATACATGAGACTTGCAGTTAAACTTCCAAGGCTTTGAAAGGAGTTCCTGCAGCTTTCTCTTGGCTGACGAGAACCCGCCATGGATCCGAAGAGCTCGTTTCTCTGGAGCACCAGACACTTTCGTTTCACAAAGTTTTCTTGCTTTGTGCCCCACCCCCCCAAATATTATACCATATTCTGAGGTGAGACTCGAAGAGGGCATGGATAGCATGTGTCTTTGTTGCTTCACCCGTGCTGATGGCTCGAATAACCAGCTTCAAAGGCGAAAATTGAAGAGCTCAGCTTCATGTCAAAGAGAGTCCAACATGTAGTTCCTAAGACCAGCTCAATCATCAAGAAACTATAGCCTAAAGTGTTTTTGTTGAAGTTAGGGATTGAATGTTAGGAGGACCAGTGACCTTAATTTTTTGAGCTTTCCCGATAATCAACTGTGGTAGTTTTTTCCTTCATTGAAGACCAGATCGTTGTTGATGCAGTAGTCCTTGTGCTGAGCTCACAGCAATGAAGTTGTTTCACTTCCAGTGCTTCTGCCGCCTTGTCCGCTGAAGTCAGCGAGCATGGTGTCATCGGCAAACATGATGGCCTTGCTATACCGAGCTGAACATGGTTTTGGAAGATCGGCTGTTGAACAAGGCAAACAGCACTGTACCCAAGACCGAGCCCTGTGGGGACTTCCTCTCTTAACATTCAGTGGCCTTTGATCTGATCAAAGTTGTAATAACCATTGGCGAATTCTCTTTCAGCTCCACAAGGCTGCATTCGACTGCTTAGGTAGCTTTTTTAAACCAAGAGTGTGCTAATTTCCGACAACTCCAAGATGTTTCGAGTTTGCCTAGAATCATCTTGTGGTCAAGGCAGTCGAATTGCTTTTGCTTAAGTCAAGTGATGTAAGCTAAATAATTGTCTTTCTCCCCCCAGCATCCAAAGCGTTAATCATAACATGTCAATGATATCTTCCAAGAGCTGTTTGCTGGTCAGAGCGGCCCTGGGAATGAAGCCCATGCTGTCCTTTCAAGGTTCATGTAGTTTCCCGCTTAAGATGAGCTCTGAGTCTTACTTAAGACAGACTCTCTCCAGGACTTTTGATGAAGGTGGAAACGCAACGAGATAAGCCTTGTATATTCTGTGAATTTCATCTTTCTTTCGCCGCGTTGTTTTATTGAGGGGATAGTACTTTTGAGGTCTTCATTTTAGATGGAAACACACCTTGTGCCAGAGACTTATTTTATATTACGTCAGTCGAAAGGAACCAGCAGTTTCCTCCATCCCCTCGCACAGATTTCAATGAGTTTGCCTTGAAGACATATCATCCACATCCAGCTCGTTAAGAAGATGATTTAGGTTGCTCTGATGATTGTACCCCTATTTCGTTCAATCTGTAGATTGGAGCGAAGACCCTGAGATTGATCGTCAACTAGTAAAAGTATTATCGAATAGGAGTGTAATAAACCTTTTTGGGGGATTATTTTTTTATCAGGGTTTTCTTCGGCGACATTGATGAAGTAGTTGTTTTAAAAAAATTGTTCAGAAATGGTGATGTGTAAATTGCAAGTAGTTCCCATATTGGTCTATTTTAGTGAAGATATTGAGTTCAGTTTAAAGTTTATTTAAATGTTTTTCTTATCAGCATCTATTTATTGTCCCAGGATGGCTTTATTCTTGTTTGTCAGATTCAGAGATGACATTTCTACGCTGGCTGGACTGCCTCTAATGATCTTAAAGCCTTGAGGTCGTAAAGTTTTTTCTTATGAGCCGCATCTGCTTTGTCTTCCGGTCTTCCATTCAGAATAAATCTGTCACGTGCTGCAATATAGGGCGTTCTTCTTTTCGCTCACCTCTCTGTCATAGGCAATTATTTTATGTTTTACAGATTTATTGCGATATGTCTTGTATGGACAAGCAAAATCCAAATTGGAGACCATCAGAGTGATGAATTTGGAGTAAGCAATGTCTGCATTCTCCTCCGTAAGCACTCCATCCCAGGACTGATAAGTGATCGTATCTTTAAAGGTGAACATTGTATTGCAGTTGAACTGGCGTCGAGTAGAGACAGTCGATGTACTTTTCAACGATGGTACATTTATAGTACATATTTGACCAGTATGGTCGGACAGGTGTTCATCAACTATATCCACTTTTACCAGATCTTGGTCGAGACTTGAGCACACTAGGTCGATGGAAGACTGTGACGTACTCTTGTTATTCTAGTGGCGGGGAGAGGTAACCTATGTAATAACCAAAGGAAGCTAAAAGCTCATTTAAGGATGATTTACTCTCTTGAATCTCTCAGGTGATCAACATTTAAGTCTCCCACTATGCAGATCCCACTGTTGTTACAAGGTAGTGTCTCAAGCACATCCGACAGTAGCGCCAGTGCATCTTCGAGGGGGGCATCTGGTGGTCGATAGACACCCAAAATGAGAAGATTTCCTCCATTAGTTAGGGAGATATTTATGCCTGACAACTCCAAAAGGAGTTCTCTGCTAGACTGTTCAATGTGTAGACTCTCCAAGGGTTTAACAATTGAGTCGTGGCTGTAAATGGCGACGCCGCCCTTTTTGTGATTGGTCCTGCTGAAAGCTACTATTAGCTTATAGCTTATAAGATGAACATTTGAGATGGATTCGCAGTCTAGCCCATGTTCTGTGATAACGAGAATGTCAGGTTTATGACTATCAAGCAGACAGTTCAAGCGTTCTATCTTGTTTCCAATGCGGTCTACATTCTGGTGAAGTATAGTTGTCCTTTTCAGAGATGAGTTGATTATTATTCTTCCCTTTGTTTCTTGCCTGATTAATTTATTACTCTCATCCGACAAAAAGGATGTGAGTAATACACACACATCCTTCATGCATCCTTCGTTCTTTTCTTCTAGTTATGCACTGTATAATTAGTGTCTAAAAATTTTTACTGCACTGCATTTGTTTACAAGAGAATGATAGAGGTGGACAACCGTGGCCTAGGACAGTGGTGCGCCCACTATACCTGACAGTTTAAAATATTATCTTCCGTTTTAACTCATAGAGAAAACAAAACAACCCACAAACAACTTGTTGATATCTCTCATACCATTTTAGAAAAGTATCTGCATTGGTTTATTGAATGGGCCTACTTAGCTAGTTGTTTCGGCGCTATTTCAGATTTTGACATATATTTAAAAACTATATGATTTAAAATAGGTAAGTAACCAATTTAATACTAAATTAAATATTGTTAACCCTTTGAATGCCACAAGGCAAAAAATTTAGTACAAAAGAAATGCACTAGCAAACTATATTGCAAGTCATATGCGAAAAATGCCAGGGAATAATAAGAAGTATTACCGGGCTTCCGGAAAAAGAATATATTTTTATTATTCTTCATACTATTTTTATGAAACAGGTATCAAAATATTTGTAAAAAGTTGTATTACAATAAAATGTTACAAAACAAATGAAACAACATAAAATAATATTAGTTTTGGCATGTCAAAACCAAAAAATGTATAAAGCAATTTTTATTTTTTAGTTTTTATTTTTTTTGACAAATTAATAAGAAACAATTTTTACCATGGGAAGAATTTTTTTAAATATTCTTTATAACATTGTTAATGTGAAAAAAATAATGGTTAAATTTTTTTATATAATTACTATAGTTACATAACAATGCTTGAAATTATGTACATAATGAAAAAATCATTTTTCAGTACCGGTAACACAACACTAAAACAAAAATAATTAATGCATTACTTACATTTATCCTTTGGTTCTAAAGTATATCTAAATATATGGTCTTCATATTTTCCCAAAAAATATGTACACCACACGCGCACCACACACGCGCGGTGCCGCGCGCACACGCACGACGCACGGGAGATATCAATTTAACAAAATCATTTTAGAGATCCTAACCTCAAAACGATGTAAACACAACCATGTAACCGAAACGTATTATTTTAGATATTACGCATACTATACGTAGCGAGTTGTTTACGCGCCAACGATGTTACGCGCCCGGTTAATCACCGCCCGCTGTTGTTGCTTCTATTATTCTGTGTTTTTTTATATTCACTAATATAAAGTACTATGTGAAACTATTATTTATCTATTGCTCAGGATAGTTAACAAATAAAACAATATTGGTTGTGAAAAGAATTCATGAAAAATAAAGCGTTAAAAATTACGATAACAGACGGCGACGACGGATCGTCGCCTGGCACTTTTCGCACAGTAAGTCGGGCGACGATAGATCGTCGCCGTGGCACTTTTCGCAAGGGTTTTTGGCGACGATGTATCGTCGCCGTGGCACGCAAAGGGTTAAACATTCATAGATTTTATTTTCAGAAGCAACAGCTTAGACTATGAGATATAAGAGAATTGAAAACAAAAAAAAGAGCCGAAGTCTAGGGGTTAACACAATATAAAATTCTACTACTAAATCTCAATTAGTGAGATATTACTGTATCAAAAGAAAACAAAAACAATCTGTAGAGTAAGTTAAATTTAACTGTAAGACAACAAACTCTATGCCTATTGATGTCGAACTCCATCCTACTCCAAAAGCTCACAATTAACCTCTGGGCCCCCCCCTCTAACAACCCTAGTGTTTTCCCTCCATTGGACAAATCAAATAATTATATACCAATTAATGTTGATAACAGATAAAAATATAAAAATACAAGTCCTTAACTTTGAATAAAATACATCTAATGAGTGAAACTTCATTGGAAATACATTGAATATTCTTAACAACTTAAAAGTGTCGATTTATATTTAATTATTCTTAATTATAATAATTATAAACGTGTTCCTGAGGGATCAGGGATGTTTTATAAACAAATTCAAGTTAAATGTTCTTTTAGGTGACTATCTGGTTTTTGTGTATTGTAAAATAATTATGACTATCATAAGTTTTATTTAGCATGACTGCGCCTAAAATGTACAATCCTACCGATCTCATACATAGCACAATCAATATCATAACTGTGCTCTTTTGAAAAACTTCTGTAATTTGGGTGCACTTTAATTCTTCATGCTTTTTTATAGATATATACTGTTGCAAGCTTCTACACTGATGCACTGTACTGCACAATTCCACATTTAAGAATAAAAAAGAATGTGAACTAGTAAAACTATTTTTAAGTTTCAATACAACAACACAACTTTGTTTGTATAAAAGTGTTTTTTTTTTTATTTGTATAAAAACGTTAAATAAGTGATCAATGTAGGCTATTATGTTTAAAGAAAATATATTTATCTAAAAAAAAAACAAAAACCCAAGACATTATACCAATAAATAAATTTGTTATGAATTATTAACCAGACCCTTGCAAGAATCAGGCATTTTCGCCTTGAAAAGTAGGTATCTGTAATACAGAGTACGATTAGTGCAAAATCGAAAATCTGCACTGGCATAAGTTGTCTCTCATATTTAGCTTATAAAATAAGACTAAGTACAATTGCCTTATATCAACTTTAAGTAAAAGCACTTTTCAGAAAACCCCATAGGTTATCTCATAAGCCCTCGGCACATTTGGGAAATACCCATGGGCCAATATCATTGTCTCTCAGCACTCAATTAAAGGGTTAAAAAATTTTAATCCCAACTAATATCTTTTATTTAACTTGCCTGCTGGAAAGATCACAGTCAAGTTTCTCCTCAATTTCTTCTCTGACTTTCTTTGCCGACATTGTGGTTGAGGTCCGCATCCTTAAGAATGGCTGAAACAAAAAAATTACAAATTTTTAAATTTAGCCTCAACACTTTTCATTAATTGAATATGTCAACGGCTGTTCTTAATGATCATGTGCTATTTAGAAAAGTAGCGACACACCAGTTCATTCCATTGCTCGAGCCAACTTTCTTTTCCATCACTGTCCATCTTGTGTCCTGAGCTAACAATGTACAAGACCTTAGCGTACCATCCTTGCTGTGCTCCTTATTTACTGGCCATCACACTTTGTAAAATTCCACTTTTTAATGCCAATGGTGGCATAAATGAATGCGTTATGCTGGTATGGGCCATCCCTGACTCAATAGGCTACTCACATTCACACCGATTTCTGATCTCAATTTTAGCTAGCTTTAAGCAGCAATAAAATATTTTAGATTGAAAATCAAGTACAAAATTAATTATAAACAATTAGAGTTAAAATTTACAAATCAACAGTTTCATTAAAGAATAGTTCCAAAAATGAAATCCATTTTTTAATGCCCAATGAGGTTTAAAACTTTATTTTTGAGAGTAAAACATTTAAAATGTAAATTCTACCCTGAACTTATAGAGCCAGCATTATCAGCCTCTTTGATTGTTTTCCCAGTTTACGAGAAGCTTAGAAAACTAATGTTAATTTTTTTTAATTCAAAATTTTTAATCCTCAGAAATGCCTTTAATTTTCAGTAACTTTTCTCCATGTTATTAAAACTTGATCACTCAAAGGTGTTGTATAATATGCAGACCCAGTTTTTTTATTGATATTAACAAACTCCTATTTAAATTAAAACCATCAATGTAAATAAACAAATGTTGATTAAATAATTTTACAAATATCTTTAAACATAATTTCAAATTGTAAACTTTTTCTGTTATAAGTGATTTTAAATTATAAACAATTAAATTTAAAACTAAATAACAGAACAATAATAAAAATGTTTTTTCTGGCTTCAAGACATTGGACTGCAGCTAAATATCCCAGTATTAAGAGAGAAGTGAAGTTTTCTGTTGACAAACCTGTCAACCAAATTTTTATAGCAGTTGCACATAGCTACCTCGAAGTGAGCTTCTAAAAAATGTTGGTTTCTTGTTTATTTTCTTTAATTTATATAGTTCAATTATATGTTTTTGAGTTTAATGAAATTTACACTATACTAAGCGTTATAAAAAACTAATTAATAAATAAAAATAGCCTCCTTCTTACTTCTTCAGCATAATAAATACCTGTGAATGTATTGGCAGTTTTTGCATTGACAAAAGTCCAATAAATCATTTGTAGACTTAACCCTAAATTAAAATGTAATAATTACATCAATTTATTAATTAATGTCTTTAACCAGATCAAAGACTGGTAGGCCTCATGGTGTTTCCGGGGTGCGCAAAAGGCCCTTGAGGCTTAAGTGCATGGCAGTAGGCCGCCCCAAGAGAGAGAGAAAAAAAAAAAAAAAAAAAAAAAAAAAAAAAAAACCAGATCAAGTGGAATATATTGTTGAGCATATGTAGCCTAACAAACATTGCTGAGCATTACTCAACTTGAGAAGCTTTAAAAAAAGTTATGTTAAGTTGTTTTGAGTTATTTACTTTTATACCTTATCATAATTTCAAACCATACAAAGAAACACATTTTTGGACTGACCAAAATATATCTAGTATTAGTGCAATATTTGTATAACACTTAATAATGCTGCAGCCATTTCCCAAATCTTTTACTGCGTCATGTTCTGTACATTTTCATGCGTTTAGGAAATAAGTAGCCTACAACTATTCAACAGATTTTCATGATTCTTTTTTTTCAGCATTAATGTGAGGTAAAGGCTATGATACATACTGTACATTGTGTACTGTTACAGTTGAACAAAAATAAAAACATTTATTTCATACATACATTTTTCTAGAGCGAAATATAATGTCGTAATTTGACCAAACCAAGATTTAATTCAATATACAAGAGTTGGAGAATAGAGAATTTTTGTAAAATTACTTAAATAATTTTTTGTTTTCCCACAATTTTATTCAGTAGTTTGTAAATATAATACCACATAAACTGCAATAAAATTTGGTTTTAAACAAATAGTTTTTAAAAAATTATCACAATTTTCGATTAAATTTAATGATTAAGATACATATGCTATTAGAAGCCAGCTAAGCATCTAAAGCTTTTTTTGACAAAGGGATAAAATTTAAAAGTTGTAAATAGGGTACTTTGGTATTATTAAATAAGCCACTATTTTTGTGAGTTTTTCTTAACAATGCATTACTAAAAAGCACAGATTTTATTTTATTATACAAGGTGAAAATTACATGTCATTATGATGGAGCGGTTCTAGTTTTCTACTGACCAAAACGAAACGATGTCTGTAAGAAGATCAGTCTGTTTCTATCTACTATTTGTTATTAGGCTTTTGGAACTGTTAGACAAGGCATAGTACTACCATATTTTTTTGGTATATTTATAAAGCTATTGTTTTTAAAAATTATTTTTTTTACACATTTTTCTTTTAAAAAAACAACATGTATTATTAAGTGGCTAGAGTACACATTTACTGTGAAACAAAAAATAATGTTAACCATTGAGGAAGTATTTATATTGAGGCCTCTGCAGGACCGGTAGATATAATTAAATCAAGCAAAAATGTAAGACTGGTTAAAGTATGACAGACCAATAATTTTTAACTACTGTTTTTACAATAACATAATCTTAATATATCAGTAATAATGTCTTTTTAATCATTAATTTTGCAAACATTTTTAATATTTTTTAGTTACTTTCAAACTAACTTTAACTAAAATATGACAATTCTTTATAAATAAAAATTTTTATGCATAAACTTATATGTATATAAATTTGTAATAATATGCTCAAAATAAAATAAAATAAAATAGGCTGTTATAAGTAATGTTTATGGTTTTGCTGGACTTTTACCCAAACTTCTTGTTTTTGTGGAAACTCAAGATTTTTTAATTTACTGTACACAAAATTACTTCACTAAAACATACTGTACAATATTTTAAAATAATCCAAATAGCCCTCGTCTTGACATTCAAGTTCCTCATACTCGTACTACCGTGAATTAGTGAACGGTTTATGAACACAGGAAATAACTACATCTAAAGCACTTACATCATTATCATTGATATCAGAATTGGACTCTTAATCACTGTCAAAGACAAAGAAACAACATAATCCCCCAATTCTTCAACCATTACAATCAATCTCAAAACCAAACAAAAACAGGAACTTTAGCTTATTCGGAGGCAACTATTTTTTGTATCAGTTTCTGCTACAGGGACCCAATATCTGGCTTTATTTCACTTACTGTAAAAATTGGTTGTCATTATGATAATCAATTCTTGTTTTCAGCCTCCCAAAAGGAAGCTATGCCGGCGAGTAAGTAGGCCACTCTGTTCCATCAAACTTCTTGCTATTACGCGTTTTATGTAAGAATAGATTTGGTTACCATAAATTACTAGTAGTACTTCGAGTCAAAATAACCTTTATGAGCACTCTAGTGATCTAAGCTTGGATTTCTTTTCCAGATTTATCTTGAGGGATGCTTTTTATTTTTGCCAGAAGTGCAGGGACGAGTGAAGTCCATACTGATGGCCCAGATCATTTCTGCTAAGTACTTTACCGACCTCAAATCACGTTTAAACCACCTGGTACGTGATCTGAGATTGGGACAAGCAGAAATGACCTTGGCCATCAGTACTGGCTTCGGTAGCATCTTTAACCTTGCACTTCTGAAGAAAAATATCCCTCTGCGAAATTGCAGCTAAATTCAAAAGCTCAGATCATATGAGCACTCATAAACCTCTAATTCAACCTTTTATATTTATAATATGTTCATATGTATAGTCTTTTAACAAATAGCTGATAGTGACAGAGTGGTGACATCGCTTTTTTCGGGCGGCATAAAACAAGAACTGATTGTTATGAGAAGTATTTTTACAGATGTCAAATAAAGTTAGGGCTGCAGTATAAGAAGCGGCCACCATCACAAAACCGAAATCAACTACCAAACAGAAATATCTAAACTATCAAATATAAATATATTCATTATTAATTTTTGCCTGATGTTTTTATTTACTAAAATAATATTGTTGAAAATTAATTTAATTCAATAAAGTAAATCATTTATATACTGAGTAGGCTAGTGACATCAACAAGAACAATGGCAAGTTTTCTTCTAAAAATGTTTTATAAACATTAAACCATGTTTAAAATGGTTAGGCTACAAGACAATAACCTTGATGGTGGAGGTTACAGACACGTTTATAACTTGAAAATGGTAGAAAGTAAGTATGTTACAATGTCTTGTTTGTAACATTTTATAAATATGCATAGCCTATATAGTTTTTTTATCTATCGTTAACCCTTTCCGCTCGGATGGGCAGCAGTGCTGACCAAATATGGCTTCTCGTTGGCTCGTATTATTTTAGCGTGTACTGTCCACTCAGATTGGATGGGCAGCGGGGTCATTCCACATCAATTCAACCAAAGAAAAATCACTTTCTCACCCACCATCTCAGATTTTGATGAAACTTGGCTTGTTTGTTCTACCCATGAAGATAAGTCACCATGCCAAATTTTAACACTCTACCTCTTTACCGTTCCCTTTTTTATAGCCTTCCTCAAAGTTTTGCATTTCCGCAAATTCTAACCTATGGATATAGCAAAATGAAGGGACGCTTACGTTTCGAAAATAATTTGTCTAACTTTTTTTATTTACCACTAAATCTCCATGAAAATTTATAGGCTTATTCTTAAAAACAATGAAGATTCTAGAAAAAAATACCTTAAACCTCTAAGTTAACCTACTAGGGCTGAAAAAAATATTTTGTTTTGCATCTTTGTATTTTTTTTAAACGAAGACATAGTTTAGCGTTACATTAAATATCGACGAAAGGGTATGTGATAATCACAAAAACTTTTTTTTCTAAATAATCCTTACTAAATGGGCTATCAAATGATGAAAAAAATAATTAATGGGGCTTTGACACCTTTGTTGTGTTGTATGTTTATGTTAAATTATAAGTTGTAACATTTCGGTTTTACAGATTTTACCATGTCCTAGAAGTATTTTTTTTTTTTTTTTTTTTTTTACTGGAATTTGATAAATAGCAGACATTCTACTAAACCAAGGTTTAACTTTAAAACAGTACAAAATTTGATAATAACACATTTAATTGGGTTTTTTCTTGTTTTAAAAAAACGTAATATCTATTCGCACTATTCATCAGAAACACAGCACTAATTCATGCTGCACACTTTGAAGAAAACTACAAAGACCTGACAAAAAAATGTTGGTGTATGTGAAAACCAAAATAGAGAATTTATGTCAAGGCACTGTAGCCTATGCCCACCAAAGGAACAAATCTTAACAAGTTTGTTACTTACAAAATTTAATAGATTATGACGAAGACGACTCAATTGAATTTAATCAGTGGGTTTCAACCGACAGATCTCAAGTGATTACTCAAACAGCAAACATTGAAGGCTATATTTAAAACCTAACATCTAAATTGGAAAAAAAACTTGTTCCCTACTCCTTCATTGCTGTCGCAATCAAAGTTTTTTTCAAAACCTGTAGTGTCATTGGACTTCAGTGAAAATTACTCGTCCACCGCTCCAGGATGAAGCCCAGGGATACCACTGGGACATCTGATTCCTGCACTGTACACCCTATTATAGTTAACCTAAGCAGTGTTGAAAAAATGAAAGATTATACAAGGAACCGCCAGAGAGTGCAGTTGGCGGCGACCAATAGAATGGACTGGCCTGCGCGACGTTGCCACACAACTGCCGCTGCTGCCCCCCGGCACGGCTGGCGCATTGTGGCTGATAAGCCGCTGCCGCTGTCACAACTAACACTGACACTGAACATTTTAAAAACTTATCAGTATAATTGAAAAACAATATTTAAAATGCGTTGGCAGTTTGCTATATTATATTATAAATTACTTGTATAGTTTATTAATGTTACCTGTATTACAAACTAACTATCGATTAAAACAAACAAATCGTCCCGTCAGTTAGTCAGAGTAAAGTACTTGCTTATTTCCATACAAACTTTATTCAGTGATTTTTAAACGATTACTAAACACACACAAAATTAATATACATGTTGCTTATATTGGGTCATCTGACACTGCATGACGTGTTGCTTGATTTAAAAATAATTAAAAACAATATAACAAGATAATCAATTTTAAAATTATCGAACAATTATATTTTTAAATTATGAAATAATCAAATTTTCCACTAAATAATCTTTAGGCCTACTATTTTAAAATGAAAATACGTTAAAAAGCATGATTGACTTAATAATATTCTTACCTTTGCAACTTGTATATTATTTATTCGCTCTCAGGCGGCAACATCGTAGCCAATAACCTCGGAGTCTTCTTCATTTCACTTTCTGCCTCACTGCTACTCGTGTCAGAATTGTCTGCTAAGTTTATAATTATTTTATCTACAACACTTGTGCGGATACATTCCTTTTCAAAAATCAGCTTTGCTGCAAGGCTTCTGCGTGCTGACGCTTGATTGCCAGTCTTCTTTAGTCACTTTGTCCAGAGCATCATGAACAAGTTTCTCAACGTCGGTTATTTTAAATGTCTTTATTATTTACGTGCTACCTCTCCCTTCACTTGAGCCCATACCATTTCAATGGGATTGTACTGGCAGTTGATAAGGAGGGAGCCTGAACAACTGTATGTCCCATTTCATTGGCTAATACGTCGAGTTCATAAGTTTTTTGTTAGTGGGTTTTTATATGGGAGAAACCCTCATTATAAGTTTCTGGTTTCGTTTCTTTTCATACAGTATTGTATGTTTTTTTTCGAGACAGCCAATTTTGAATCTTCTTCCTTTCTCCACGATGAATTTGGAATTTTCTCGGCGAGTACTGAGTGGTATGGAGCATTATCCTTAAACGATGATCGAGCCTTCTTCCAAAATGCATAGCAATTTTTTAAACCATTTTTCTAAACGATTCAGCGTTTATTTCATCGTGATAGTCCGAACTGGATGATGTCTTAGACCGAAAAAACCCACTTACATTCTTGCAAAAACCCATTCTTTTGCCGAACCGACATGACAAATTATTAATCTTCTTGTCTACCTTTGCCGAGAGGAACCTTTAGTCCACCAGACTCAGTCGTATCCTGCCATATGTATTTTCGAGTGTATGGTTTTCATTAACCCATGTTTCATCGAGGTAATATATGGGCCTACAATCACCAGATTCTCTAAGCTCTTGCATGGTTCTCAAAAATTTTAAACGAGCCGCTACAATATCATTTCGTTCCAATAAAAACTTTCTACCATCATTGGTTTTCTTATACCTGAAACCAACATGCCTTAATAATCTATTTGTTGAAGTTACCGATCCGTTGTAATCAAGTTTTTGTTTGAGATCCTGCGTGATTCTTTTTGATGTGGGAAAATTCCCCCTCTGTCGTAGTACGACAAGGACAGTTCGTCTCAAAACATCTTTTTCAAAGTCCGTCAAAGCCTGTTATTTTTGATTTTCGACTTCTTTGTTTTCCTGGCGTTTGAAAACTTAATTTCTGATGATGAAGATCCATCTTCTTCGGCCAGCTTAGCTTCTTTACTTATTTTGTTGACGGTTCTTTCACTTACACACAGGCCTCAGCACACAGTTTACCACTTAGCTTAAAGTTTAGAGTTTCTCGGAAATTTGTCAACGACAGTTTTTTGAAAAAGTTGTAAACGTTGTAAATAATACGTCGTTCTCCACTATGTAGGGTTTTTTCCGCTACCACTCTTACTTCCGGATGGCTCTGTGCACTTGAACAAACATCATCACACTCCATTTTGTCCAAATAAGGAATCACAATAAGAAGTATATTACAATTGACACTACACAGAAAATAATCGGTACACTTATAATAGCTACTAATAAACAACACTTAAAAACAACGAAAACGTTCATCAACAGTAAAATTCAGCACAAAATAATATACGCGTACTGGAATTGAAGAGAATGCAGTATTTTCAACCGCCACTGATGAAGCGACAATAGCACTGACTGACGGTCAGAGACAGGAAGGAGGAAGGGGCTGTTTCTTGGAAAATAGTATGACTCATCCGGTCTGGTATTACCACCACTGCTGGCTGGTGCGGCTTTTGTTTACAGGCATTTCACCCGTTTCCTCCACATTTTTCACTCGTCTGAATCATCTATTATGTACTGTGTTCAAATTTCATTGGATGTTATAGAAAACCGTTACTTTAGAATTTTTTATAAGAAAGTGCATTCATATTATAAAAATACTTGTGCTGTATGATTTTTCAACTATGACCAGGTTTTTTAAATATTTAAATCACCCACTTGTAATAAAAACAATTTTACATAACACAGATTCAAGACTATTAATAGCCAGGTAGGAAAAATGCTTTCAAATGGTTATAAATTTATGAGAACCGAAGTGCGTAACAAAACCGTTGCGGCAACAATTTCCATCGTTATGTACTGAATAAGTATATTTATGGAAAAAGAACATATATTTCAAATGTATTTGATAACTTTCTTACCAAATTGAAAATCCATTTTAACATAACATGATTATACTATGCACACATGTAATGCCTTATTATATATCAATGATAATGGCATTATCTAACTGTTAAATACGGGAAATTAACGTTTTTGCGGTATTTTTTATTTTTCTTTTTTAATTTTATATTTCGGCTAAAGATTTTAATCCTACGATCTTCGTATATGAGTAATATAATACAATAATTTTATTTCAATCCAATTTAACTCAAAACATGGAAATAAGCTACAGAGATGTACTTTTTTTTAAAATGGACCGTAAAAATTACATTTTGTAATACGTAGTTAATTAATTCAAGACAGCTCTAACATTTCTTTCGAGCGTAACGATTAAGTATTTTAAGAATGTTGGACTCGCGCGGCTTGTGGTTACAGCGGGGAAACAAGTTTGGCAACGTCGCTCAGCTCTCGTTGGCCGCTCCAAGGTTACGGGCAAAATAGGCTCCTCCCTCAACTGCACTTTCTCGTGGTTTTTCGTATACTGTTGTCTCTCTATAATATCCGATGGCATGAAACATGATGTGTTTCTTATGGTCTACAAAAATTCAATTGTGTCAGAGTACATTAAAGGAAATTATTCACATGTAACAGAGATTCACTACTTCAGTGATGGCTGTGCAGACCAATATAAAAATAAATTTAATTTTATCAACTTCAGCTTGCATGAACAAGATTTTAAGACAAGGCACAGTGGTCGTTTTTTTGCAACTAGCCATGGGAAGACAGAATGTGATGGAATTGGAGGCACCGTGAAAAGGTTGGCAAGAAAGGAAAGTCTTCAGAGACCTCTTGGTAATTAGATTCTGTCTCCATCACATTTGTATGAGTTTGTAAATCAAACATTACAAAAGTTAATTTTTGTTTTATTTCAATAGATTGATATGCTTAAAACACGTTCTGACTTAGAATGCTTTGAGGACGTACAAACAGTCCATGGAACCAGAAGCTTCCATAACTTTAATAATCGATAGACAGGTTCAGGGAACTTGGAAGCAAGGAAGATCAGTTCCGATGAGAAACCATGCCCCTGACGTTTAACTTGAGGAATAAATCAACATAATTTGTGACAGAAGAAAATTTGAATCCATCATGCTACGTGGCTTGTAAATATGATCTATAGTACTTTAGAATCACATAACTGGAAGGTGAATTAAAAAAGAAGGTGATGTGACTTAAATTATGCATCCTGCAGGGCCCATCACCATCATTTCATTGGCCAAAGCTAGAGGACATTTTGCCCCGTGCCGATACCTCATTTATTTGCAATTGTTGATCACCTCCTTACATTTCGACCGGAAGAACCTATAGGTTTCCAGAAAAATATGTGTCAGCTCAATTGAAGAGAAATTTTCAAAACTCCATTAACCCTGCAACTGGCTTTAAGCGATTATCGACGCATTAACTACAGTTTCAAAATGGCACTAAGCTATTTTCGACGCATTATACTATGTCGTAATATGATCTCTCACAGCAAGTCTATTTTTAACTTTATTTGAAGTAAAAACATACGTAAATCTAAAGATAAGGATTCAAGGTTACATATTATACCATAAAACGCTCCTATAGTTAAGTTAAATCTTTCATTATAAAATTCTAAAACTTGGATGTTCACATTTCCGATTGCCATTTGTTTGCGTAATTTCCGAACACGCTAAAATTTGCCGTATGTTTGTAAAAATTCCCTATCGTGAGTTTACGTTCTACACGATCGTAAGCGTCGTCATTGAAAACAGTGTATTTCTTGGCTTTCAGAAACATCTTTTCAATAGCCAGTAGAAAAACTTATGTTTATAAAATAAGCGTTTGAAAAGCTCGTGTTTTGTAAAATCCCAAAATGCCTAATGCGTCGCAATAGCTTCATTAAATTTTGTTATTTTTGTTACTTTATCGTTGTCTGGAAATAGTGAATATCATATCAAAACAAATAATGAAGAATTGCTCTAAGCAACAGTATAATAGACAACGAAGACTATGAACTAGTATTTTATTTTTGTTCTGTTGCGCAATCACCGACTCAGCCAGTAGAGAGAGAACATAACGCATCGCATGGTTGCCACGTTGATTTCTTTGTTGTTATTACGCCATTGCCGGTATTAGTGTATTGCTTGCTATTTATTAGGATATTTTAGACTTTTTTCGTTTATTTAGTGTGTATAAAAAAAGTTTTTGTTTATTGTTTTTTTTAATTAGTGAAGTGAAAATGTAGAGGTTAGGTTAAGTTTTAGGGAATAGGTTGGATTTTTGTGAAAACTGAAAATAAGCCTATGTTCACGTAGGTTCAGTGTTTTATAATTTTGTAGACAATTTAATTTTAATTAAATTAAATTTTGTGATTTAAATTTATGCAAAGGTATTTATTATAAAAGTAAAAAAGTTTTTTTTACTTTTTCTGAAGGTATTAGCGTTTTATTTTCTATGACCATCGCTTGTTTATATTTTTTAACAAAAAAACATAATATAAATAAAAAATACATTGTTGTACATTTTTGTAAACTTCAATAAAACGTACTATCTTTATAAATAATAATTTGGATGAAAAGAAAATTGTTAGCTAAAAAAGTTAGGCATTTATTTCACAATTTTATGATTTTGTAAAAAATTTAAAAAAAAGTTTGTTGCCATATAAAAATATCTTATACAATGCTTGAACTTCTATAAATGTCATTATTTTTCTCGTTCTAAATATATTTATCTCTTAGAAAAAAATATTTGTTCATCCAATAGATTCCCAAATTGTCAAAATGGGATATACATAAATAGTGCTATACAAACTTTTTTCAGATTTTGTAGTTTTTATAGATATATTGTTCAAAAGTACCAATAACTTCTTTTACCTAAATATTTTTTTTTGTAATTTGTAATTGAGGGTATATAAGCAAACATTTGTATATTTTAGAATTATTCTAAAAACTTTCATATTACCTGAGAGGGGTGCTATACATTTTGGAGAAAAATTTAATTCTTTACTAATATTTTTTTTACGTTAATCGCTGTAAAAAAAATAAAAATACATTAAATGATTCAACCTTTAATATTTTTTTGGGAAACTGCATTTATTTTCTAAAGACATTGATGCTTTTAAAATGTTTTTATCTTAAAAAATTTAGATGAGCAGTGATTAAAATACAAAACCTTACAAAATCACCCAAAAAGTGCCTGCCATTTTGGGAAAAATGATGGCCAGTTCCAGGGTTTAAATGTTTTTCCTGTAAAATTTGGAATGTAATTAAGATGTTGGTAAATATTAAATAGTTTATATAGGTAAGTTAACACATTGTTTATTTTTAATTTTGAGTTTGTTTGAAATTAAGTTCTTTGAACAAGATGATTCAGGTTAAAATATGATGTTATGAATTGAATAATAAAATATACCTTCAAATATCCTGAATAATAATGCAAGCCTAGAGATCATTATAATCCCTGAAAATCTTTATTGCTCAGTATAATTGGGCGGAAAAAAAAAATAATTGGAAACCTATTATTTAATGTAATGAAACCACAACAAAGGTGTCAAAACCCCATTAATATTTTTTCATCATTTGATAGCCCATTTAGTAAGGATTATTTAGAAAAAAAAGTTTTTGTGATTATCACATACCCTTTCGACGATATTTATATGTAAACGCTAAACTATGTCTTCGTTTAAAAAAAAATACAAAGATGCAAAACAAAATATTTTTTTTCAGCCCTAGTAGGTTAACTTAGAGGTTTAAGGTATTTTTTTTCTAGAATCTTCATTGTTTTAAGAATAAGCCTATGAATTTTCATGGAGATTTAGTGGTAAATAAAAAAGTTACAAATTATTTTCGAAACGTAAGCGTCCTTCATTTTGCGATATCCATAGGTTAGAATTTGCGGAAATGCAAAAACTATTGAAAGGCTATAAAAAGGGAACGGTAAGAGGTAGGTAGGAGTGTTAAAATTTTGGCATGGTGACTTATCTTCATGGGTAGAAACAAACAAGCCAAGTTTCATCAAAATCTGAGATGGTGGGTGAGATGGCCTGGTTGAACTGAACATGGAATTACCCAGCGGTGCTGTCCACTATGGCACCTGCGTGCACACAACAGCCATGTCATTGTTGCGTTCCCACCAGCTCGGATTTATTTTCAGCGCGTCATTGATTCTGTGCCTTTTAAAAAGTTAAATGGATTTAAAGGTCCAAAGGTAAATAATAATGTAGTCGAAAAGTATTACAATGGAAATGTTATAATTCTATAAACTAAAATGAGTTACAATGAGTATTAATAATGTGACAGTAAATAATTATAACATGATAAAAAATAAAATTGAACTGCTTATTATTGTTCCGAATACAAATTTAACTGCAGGCTAGTTGTCATCTTGTTGAAATATCTGAGATGAATGGTACTTTTCAAAACACCGATGTGAAGACCGGGCTCATTTTCACAAGTTTTACAATAAAACTTCACTCTTTTCCTGGTGCCGCCTTGTGCTCTGCTGCTACACACGACGCAATCCTTCACTTTTCTACCTTCAAGAGGTCTTCCACATAGATTTTTTCCTTAGAGGAGTTACTTTCATTATCTTTTCTTGGGCGTAACAATTAGTTTCTTTTACAATCTCAGTTAATAACGCATCTGTAAAGAAGTTGGAAGAATTGCAAAGGGGTTGTTGGTTTTACACTTGTTGGAGGTGTCCAACCACTATTGAGTGTCCAATTTAATTTTACAAACATTTCCTCACCTTCATTCCATTCTCTCCAACCATTACAATTTTCATTTTCAGCTTCCTCATCTAGTCCATGTTGACTTTCAGTACTATTATCTTCATTGTTAATTTCGTCTGCCACATCTTCGTCTACATCACTTGAGTGTACTGAACTATCATTATCTCCACCATTTAGAATGTCCCTAACATTGCCTGGACTACAGTCAACAAACCTATATTCATTCATTGTTATCACTTAAAAACACAAAAAGAGTTTATAACTTGTGGTCAACGCTGCTGTCCATCCGAGCGCTAGTAGGATTATTCAACGGACAGCACAGCTGACCATCCGATCTCTGAGGACGGCAACTCTAAAAATAAATGCGTGCGCTAGAGGAAATGGCAGTGGCCCACACTGCTGCCCATCCGATCTCTGTGGACACTCTAACATTACACTCCGAGCGGAAAGGGTTAATATAATAATTTTTATGATTCAAAACCAACAGACCCATATTGTTAATTGAAATAGGCCAACCTATTACGTGATTTTGTTTTCAGTATTTATAGATGTCATGAATATCGAGGATATGACACTCACAAATATCAATGATTCGATTGTGGTGGTAGCCGCTTAATATACTGCAGCCCAAAGTTGGCTCTTTCTAATAAATTTATTTTTTTAGATTCTCCGTAAGAAAACTTGATAAAAAATAGTGGCCTCTCGATAATGCAAAAGTACCCAAAAACAAACACACATAAACCTCGCATTTAACATCTGACTAACAAAAACTATGATTAAACGTTCCGAAACATGTGGTCAATTCAGTGCTACCAATAACAAATGAAATGAAATGTAATATCTTCTTACTAAATGAACAAGTAAAGACTATAACAATTTTTTTGTTATATTTTCAGAAGTAGAAAGAACGGCACGACACATAACTAATAGAGTGGCTATACATGGACTACATAACCAGCAGACCGGCTTTCAGTCCGGTTATGAATGTCACTCGGTACGTAATCAGCCCATATGTCTTCCCCAATGGATTAAGTAGCTGAAGTAAATATTTACCCATAACTTGATTGCCTCACCCTCTAGGTAGGATTTTCTAGTCCCCTCAAAGTAAATTGGGGAAGGGGTTGAAAAGGTTTTCGCAGTTTTTAGATACCAGACAATAAAACATGTTTTACTAGAATTCGTCAAAATTGGCTGACTAGTACGTTTTATTTAAAGTATTTATTAAAAGCTTTATTAGGACGTAGACAACATGAGCTTTCAAGGTTTTCTCCCGTTCTTAGGCCTAAATATTTGTACATTTTCACTTGAATTGAACTAGTACAGGAACATAAATAACCCCACATCCCTTGCTGAATGTCGCTTAGCGAGGTTCAATGACCTCACAAAATAAATCAGGAAAAGTCAAAATCAGACAACTTGTAAAAATGGGTTATCGTGTCACTCACCCAGAGGGAGGGAGTAATGGGTAAAATGTCAATCATATATTTAGGAGGAGAGACTTTAATAAGTGGCCTACACTCGTTACTCGGTGGTTTTTATCGAACAACTCGATATATCATCCAACTTCGATACGTAAAAATCATACACAATAAAAGCTAGGATAATAAATTACAGTTACAAGAAGAATCTCATACACTAAAATTTTGAAAACAAATTTAACACTAACATTATAAACAAAAAAACAACTTTGGCCAAGAATTAAACTATACAATATCCATAACTTGCCCAGTTGGTATCAATGAGTTACCGCTGTTATGAAATGAAGGAAAGAGCTCTCTCCATGGGTTACCAAGAGCCAAACCCACATATTAACATATTAACCCACCGAAAAAAAAACCCCATTATGTAAAATTTGTAGGAAAAGAAATAACTGTAACTGTGAGAGGAGCAAATATGGTTGTCTTCAGTTTTCCTAATTTTTGTTATAATAATTTGTTTAATCACTGTAAATATTAAATTAATATTTTTATATAAAACTTATGATTGTTATTGAGGACTATACTTTTATATCGATTGATGGTCTAGGATTTGAGATATGAATATCAGGTATCGATGATTACATTCTTCGATATAAAATACCGGGTCCGCTAATCGTACCCTACCCTAAATTAATTGTAATATCGAACTATTCCTTCAGATAAAAACATTGAACCGTTCGATAAAACCAACCGAACGAGTGGAGGCCGCTTATAGTCTACCCTATTGAACTATTCCTTCAGATAGCCTACATAAAAAAATCGATCATTTGATAAAAAAAACACAACTGAATAACAAGTGCAGACCCACTCATAAAAGTCTACCTATTTATGATACTATTGAGCATAACACACATGCAAGCCCCCAGAGGCTGTCCAGGTTATTTCCATTAGGCTTTAAAAATATCCAAGGTCCTAGCCTATTTATGCCTTTTATTATTTCAGGGCATATTTGTCTTAGAATAAAGACTAATAACACCCTGAGTCTATATTATTTTCTGAAAGGTAAAATATTCTAACTATTGTTTGTTCCAAAGCCATAGGCTAGGCCTTGAGATAATATTTTACAAGACTTTATATCCAATAAACTTAGTAAAATCGCATACAAACTTTTTTGAAATATTAGCAATTTTAGTTCACTTCTTAAATTATTATAAATAATTAGTTTATAGCAACTACATCTTCCAGTATAATGCTATATAGTATATAGTAGGATTCCACCAAGCGGGAATCTCTCCTCAGCTAGAGTAAATTTCATCAATTCTCTCTTAAATTTAGTAGAACTATCTAAACAAATGTGCGACACAACTGCCACAATTATAACTAATACAATTTTTTCAACTGAAAACAAAATCAAAAAAGCTCTCTTAGTATATTATTCATAAAACACAAATATCGCTCCTGGCTCTTAGCGTCCTCACCGTGTTAGCCATTGTGTGTATACTGCCTGCAAGCATAATTTGGAGAGTAATATTTCAAGAGAGAACTACCTAATTTTTATCGGTAACCTATAAAATGTTTCATACAAAAAAGGTAGATTAAATTATTTTAAGATGAGTTTTGCCACTTTGGCGCCTTAAAGCTACTTAATTAAATTAATAACTTAGTTTACCGGCAATTTCTTTCTTCAGCTCAACCTTGGAGATATCCGCCATGTTGCTCAGCTCAGCGTCAGAGAAGGAGACCTACACCAAAATGAAGCGGAGACTGGACAAAAAAATCTAATAAAAGACTGGTAACGGAATCAGGTACTGCTGAGCTCAAATCAATACAAAATAGATTTTACGTTATTAACAGTATATTGTATTCCTTTATAAGTTGATTAAATATTTTTTAAGTCGTAGAAAAATTAATTAAGTCTACTAAGCTGTAAAAACATAGTTTAAAACACACAAAATTATTGAATTAATTTTTCAGATAGTACCTACACTGACATTTATTTTAGTTACAATGTAAGTTGAATACAAACAAAAGAAAAGCGACTTGTCGACTCACCAATAGCATAGTGCATATAAACAACTTCGTGTCACAGTAGTGAAACCATCCACTTATAAAACAAAAATGTTTACCTGTATTTATTTGAAAATTGAAATTAAAATCAATAACAACATTGTAAAAAAATTAATTTATTAATAAATAAAGATTATACACAAATTTCATTGACCTATAATCTTATATAATACGGTATTCCCTGTTACTTGTTACCTTATTTCTTGTTCACTCACTGAGTTTTAAAATACAAAAATAACAATAATATATCAATTTATTTATATGCGCTCAGTTAAATAATATAAATGGAAACGATCTCCTTGAACCATCATTGATACAGTTTTGATACGGGAAATTTGATTTCCTTGCTTAAATTATTTATATATACGTATAATACATTTCTCCTTGTAAATTTTGAATTAAGATAATTTATTATTAACATTTATAAAAGTAATCGAATAAGATAAGAACGCGAATAAATTTTTTATTGGTCTCTTTATTGTACGCATGACATAATAAGTCTGTGCTCCGTATTGCCATCAGCTGTTCAAGTTCTTCCTTCAACCTTCTCGCAATCTCAATGTTATTTTCCGATACGCCAAAATAAGTGGACAAAGATCTGACTATTTTTTCCAATCTGGGTTTGGACCAAATCTTTCTTTCTGGATTGGATGAATATTATATAACATTTTCCGGTTTACTTATAAAAAGGGCTTTGAATGACATCAAAACGTTCCATACTTATAGTCCTATTCTTATCACATACAAGAAGTACCTATGTATGTGATTAGAATTGAGTGACATCAATTACAACAGATATGCAACATCATGAGAGAGTATATTAATTGTTATTGTTGTATATAAACGAAAATATAACCAGTTTCCAACTGTATATCATGACTTATTGGTAATCAAGCTTAAGATGCTAAAAATAGATATGTTCTTCATTCCTTGATTAAAGATTAACGAAGTCATAAAAGAAATCTTTTGTGGATAGCAACTAATACATTACATGGGTAAAAATAGGTATTCCTTTGCCTCGTTATGAAAGGAGTTCCACAAGGATCAATGTTCAGGCCCATGCCGTTTCTATTATTAATCAAAAACCTTCCTTTTTTAAATCTGGAGAGCAATGTAAGTTATTGCTTGCGGGTGATACCTCTTAATGTATAGGCTTAGCTATTTTATAGTTTGCCATAACTTAAAAAAAACTCATGTAATTAGTTTTTCAACCGTCATGCATCAAGTAATAAACCAACCAAATTTAATAATGCCCTATATTAAAAAAACACATGCCACACTCGGGTTTTCTGTTTTGTTAGTAATTCACTTAACCCATTTCCTTTCGCCAGAATTTTTTGAAATTCACAAGAACAGCAGTTGTGTAGTGTAATGTAAACACAATACTATTTTACTTTCATAACAATCAGCGCCACCCATGTTTTAATTTCTTTCCAGCAATATCAAACTGCATTAAGTTACAGTTTGAGATTTCAATCTCTTACCCAAAACTAATTATCGGAAGATTTTTACATTTAGGCAAAACAAAATAATGAACCCGATATTATTTGGTTTGTCGTGGTGAAAATTACCTAGTATTTAGTAAAGATCTTCTAAACAAGATATCTAAACAATAAGATATCTTTGCCTCTAAAACTAAAATTAAACTTTCTGATACATCGTACGACTTAGTATGTGAGCTGCTAATATTGATAGTAATAGCATCAATGACCATTGCTAATATTAAAAACACGTAATGTTTTACTCCAACGCAACATTTAGAATCGGATCTGGCTTCCATAACATCGTACCGTTAGTTGAATATGTATAATAATAATAAAATATAAGGTAAATAATAACCAATTATTTATCATCAAACTTATTGCTAATCCAGTCCAAACATAATATGTAACCAAAGGAAACTAAAACTTAGGAACGGAAATATAATTCTAAAGCATATCCTAAGTTTTTAAACAGAGTCAAAATTTAAAATTGTTCGTCAAAATTATGAATTTTTAAAATTTCAGAAGCCTGATGTTTAAAGATTAGAAATAATACTAACTCACTCATACTAGAACGAGTAAAATACTCAAATAAGTCTAGTTTATAGAAAAAATTCAGAAAACTCTATAACAAAAAACCAATCAATGTACATTTTTCAAGTTTTATGAATATTCTTGATTTTAAAGCACAAAATAATAATCATTGTTTTAATCTACGTTCCTGAGCAAAACAAAGTCATACAGTATAAAAGAGTAACAAAAAACCAAAGATGAAAAGCAATGTTTAGCAGTGTAACCTCTATCTTTGATTATGTGCCTCTATGCACATTAGAAAAAGATTGTACACCAGCGGCCAGGGCTGGCGGGCTAATTGAGTTGAAAATTAAAACGGAATCATATGGCAGGTCCACGACAGACGACAGTGTTACTATTGTATTATTTTATAGGCTATTCGTGTATTTATTCGGCGCCATATTAGTTTACAATGTTATTGATGCCTAGCTAGTAAACAAACATATGACTCACCAAATTAATTTTATTGAAAGATTTCTTAAAGCTAATATACTAATTTAAAAAAGAGGAATAGTATGATTACAATGACTACATGATGTAAAATAAAATCATTTTATAAAATAATACTAATATTGCTAACTAAAAATATTCTTCCAACAGAACCTGGTCTAGGTGGTGATTCTTAGGGATAGTCTGAATTGTTTCAATTTCCGAATAATTTGTAATTCATGTGTGAGCTTATTCTATAGGCTATGCCGTATAACGAGCCTCTTTCGTTTGTAAAGACTTATCCAGTGGTTAGCATAGTGCAGTTTTTCATGCCTCATTATAGATCTCAGTATTGATTGTACTTGGTTTAAATTAATGTTTTCTGGGTTAGCCTTGTAATAATAAAGAATTTTAATAATATAAATAGATGGGAAGGTAAGAATTCTGTTTTGAATTAAGTAAGGCCCAACCAACATTTTTATTCGTTTTTGAATTTAAAAAAACTGAGTCAACCAAATAACCCTAAGAAACACGCCATATCTCAGATGTAAATATACATTTACATAAGCATTATATACACTTTTGAATGTGTCCTGGACTTACAGTAAAGGCCAAAACTTTCAGTGGAAAACATGCAGAACCCAGTTTTCCTGCAATCAGTGATACATGTTCCTTATAGTTAACGCTATTGCCTACTAAGAGTCCCAAAATTTTTGTGAAGGAGGCATAGTGATTTTGTCAAGTAGAAGGTCTAATTTAATGTTTGGTCTAGCTGTGAACTTGACCAACTGACTTTTACTTATTTAACATAATTTGACTGGAACCACAGGCTTTCCTCATTTAAAGCGGTCTCCAACGCATTACTCAAACTTGCAAATCATTAGTTGATGCAGTAATTATTGTGTTATAAAAAAAAATTACTGATGCACACGAAAAAGTATGCGGCAGGTCATTAACAAGAAGAGAACTGGCCACAACAAGAAGCCCTGAGGAACTCTTTGATAATCCAAGATGACATGTGGTTTATATTGGAACTATCCATCTATAGTATTCTTTTCTTCCTGTTGAATAGATACCAAACCAAACATACCTCTAACTCAATTTTTAAACAAAAGATTTTTATACAATCAGAAACTCTGGAGAGATTGGCGACACAGTATACTTATGACATGTTCTCCTGGAAAGAATTATTGACTGTTCAGGATTTGACTCAGAATCCAAACTGAAATTCTGAAAAAAAATGTTAAAAATATCAAGAAATGTGTTTGAAATGGTCAGAGAATTTTCTATCTTTGAAAGATTCAATAATAATGATGGCCAACAGCTTTGCAATTAAATGTGCACAGTGATTTTTTAATAGAGATGGGCACATCATCCCAACCTGTGGAATTTGAGTTTTTCAAAGAAACTATAATTGTTTGCACTCCCCAGGCTATTTCCTTTTTCAATATTTTACAGTTTAAGAGCAACTGGCATATATGATGGTAGATCTTTGTAACATTTCCCATTATTGAAAAAGATTTGAGATTTTTATTGGTTTAGAGATTTACCCTTGTTTAGTGTGAAAAGTAATATCTTCGTTTTCAATTATTGTACGTTCTTTCTGTCTCCCTGCGCACAAACCTGCCACTTAGCCTTGGACTTATTATTTGCACTCAATATGTCTGTCCATTCTCCATACACTTCACAATATGAATCGGTCTAAGGATTGTGCAACAATGCTTTTAATAGGCTACTAATTACAGGACATTGCAATGGGCCTCGTATTACAAAAATTGATATTTCTTCATAAGATTTTTTTAATACCTGAGTTAATCCAGGATAATAAACAAGTTCTATTACACACCCTGTTTGGTATAAAGAAAGCTTCTTCAAAGTAAATCATGAATTTTTGAAAAGAAGTAAAATTGAGGATTTAATCCAGGTAGATTTAAAAAAGGTATATATTTTTCCTAAAATCAATAAGTAATGTGTTTTAAAATTGAAATGTAATTTAAATTTTAGTTTGGCAATTTTTGGTAGTTAGTGGCATATTTGATTACAAGATAATTTGTGATCAAAGATACAGGGTTCATATAAGACTGTTTTTTGCATAAAGTTTGTAATTATAAAGGCACTGTAAGTTGAAATATTTTTTATTATCATTTTAGATTCAAAAAGTGCATTGCCAAGTTAAATAATGAATAATCAAATTGATTAAATTCTAATGGTTTTTTTTCTTGCTCTGGCCCTGGGTTATTTCCTTTCTGAAGGAAAGTTAAATGTTAAAATCACCACAAATTATAATACTCATTGTAACAGTTTATTAATAACGTAATCAATATGTTTTCTTAAATGCTAGAAAAATTATTTCTTTTTTCTCACCGGATGTTTATAAGTAGGGAATATGGAAACTGAAATGTTGCCTTTAAATACTTCAAATGATGTATTTTTAAAAGTTTTGTCATTTTGAGGTATCCGCTCTCTTATGACTTACCGTTCTCATTTTTTTTAGGGTATTTTAAATTAAAGATAGCAGATCCTTCATATCCATCTAAACATAAAAAAATATGAACCAAGCTAATATGATAGAATTGTAAGGATTTGTGCCTTAATGAAATCAGTTGTCCAAGTTTCTAAAAGGTAAAATAGAATCTGGAACCTCAGATAGTAAGTATATAAAAACTATAGTATAAATTCTTGTATTTTATTTTGTATACTTCTGATATTACAACTTGCAACAGTCAGAATATCACCATTATTTTTTCTCCTAAGATCAACACGCACACAGCTTTATTTAAACTAAAACTGTAACACTAATAACAGTACATCATCATCTACATTTGCTTTTTTGACTGTATCGACTTAATCTGTTGTAAGGTTCATAGACAGAGAATAATAGGTTGAAAGGAAATTTTAAGTTCCAACAGTTAATAACTTAATTCTAAAAACACCTTAATTTCTCTACATAATCATAACTGAACTGTATCTCTAAATAGAAGAATAAAAAATAAATTGCTAGATGACAGACATCCTTTTCACAAATTATTACTACATCACAAACTGTATTCACTGGTGTACAGTGCCGGTTTTTAGCATTACTAGCGCCCTGGGCAAGATTTCTTCAGAGCCCCCTAACTGCAATTCAATTACATATGAAAAAAGGCTACCGGCGCCCCTGGGCGGTCGCCCAACTGCATCATACCCTAACGCCGCTTCTGCTGGTGTATTATCGAATATTAGTACAATGAAATATCTTTGTAAAATGTATTATTCCCTCTTAAATATATAGGTTTAGAAACAAAGAATTTCAGCAACAAACATCTATAAACATTTCTTTAGTAGTTAATTTGTGTGGGCTAAATTTATAGAAAACTTATCTTTCGTTTCAAATAGTTCATTTTTGAAAACTATAATGGGCGGTGTGAATAAAAACGAGTACGACGAGTATTTACTTACAAGTAAAGTGTAACGGGAGTATTTAAACCCCGAGTAAACCGATGTGAATAAAGCGTCGAGTTTACTTGTAACCGTGTATTCGCCAACCCGAGGGTATACTAGCAAGTATTTGACTCGCGAGACAACTGAGTGCACAAGAAAGGCAAGTAAATACTTGTACCACCACACAGACTACACGCATCCTGTCCCTGTTGTGACGCAAACTAGTGTTGGACAGTTAAAAAAGCTATTGAACAATATGAAAACCGCAGTCAAGAAAAAAAACTGATGTCAACGCAACTGGAAATAAACCAATAACATTGTTATCAAGGGAGGCAGATTTCCTATAAATTTCCAAGTCAAACGAGAACAAATTTATGCAAAATACCTGGGGCTTCATGCGTTGGATTGGGAGCAAGTTCTACGTCGCCATTGCCTGAACTCAACGAGGAGAGTGAGAATAGTGAAGACGAAGATGACTTCCGTTGAAATGTTAGTATCAAACCAGCCCATCACACCAGTGACTTGCAAACGTAATAACGATGCGACGAAGTTAAAAAAAATTAGAAATTGAAACTCTCAGCTAAAACTGAAGAGTCAAAATAAAAATAAAAAATAAAATAAGTATATGATGTACGTCACATGTGCGCGTAATACGTGATGTAGGTATGAAAACCAAACGGCTTGGTTAAATGCGTAACGTAGGCGCATTCCCAGGTCCCGTGGACTGAGCAGACGGAACTGACGCCCTAGGAGGAAATAGGGTTTAATTTATTTCTATGTCTAAAATGTGTATTTATATCATCAGATTATTACTAATTTCTAAATCGTTTTTGCTGACCACGTCGTCTAATTTCTAATTTCATTCCGATCTAAATTATATACAGGTACATTTTTTTCAGCCACATCATTTTCGATTTCGTCTTCCAATTCCCAAGCAATCATTCAAATGTTTTGCTACATTGTGAAGCACTGCACAATGTATTACTAAATTGGGAACATTTTTGACTGCTATTCTAACTTGGCTCGATAGTATGGGAAAACGATTGTTTCATCTGGCCAAAAACTCGTTCAATTATGACTCTTTCCTGAGGATGGGGTCAAATTGTAATTCCGCTCACGAGCATTTCTTGGTTCGTTCAAAAGGAGTCAGTAACCAAGGAAGTAATTCCATATCCGCTATCACCAAGGAGACAAACATCACCATCATATCGGTGCACCAACGTCCCTGAATTCCACCACTCACTCGCCAAATCCTGCCATCATGTACACTCCCTGGCCATTGAGCGTCCACACTTGTAATTTTTCCATTAGCGTCACAAGTCATCTGAGTGTTTATTGTTGTTTTCCTTTTCTGTTCACATACTCGTCGCCGAATTCCGAAGGTTTCATAATATGCACGTGAGTGGAATCTATAACACCAAAGACAGTCGGAATGCGAAATTTGAAACCCAATCTGCCTTGGCCTGATCCATATCTTCAATAGTGCGTGGAAATTTAATCCAATCTTCAGACTTCGACACTATTTTATGCAATACACTTGAAAATGTTCTGCTGACGGTACTTCTTTCAACCCCCATGTCGTTGGCAACACCACTTTTGGAATCCTGGTTCAATAACGTATCTCAGAAAAATTTCCATTTTTTTCCGTGCAGTTAATCCTCCACCTCTTGCATCAGTGTTTCCATCAAGAAAGTGCGAAGTGAGAAAATCTAAGTTTTCCGCTCTCAAACCGTAGTAGTCTCTTTAGATAGATCGGGACTTATATCACACTGGTCTCTATAACGTTTTCACACCACGCAGGTTCATAAATGCAGCCATCTTTCATGTACAAGTACGACTGCAAGTCTGGGGTCGGGTTTTGACTTGCAAATGAACAAGTATTTTACTTGCTACAGAAGTATTTACTTGCGTTTATTCACACCAAAATTGGCATTTTTTGGGGGTATACTAGCCTCTCAAGTATTTACTGGCGAGTAAGAGTAAATACTTGTTTTATTCACTTCAATTTTTGTGTTTACTTGTCATATTAAAATATTCAAGTATTTACTTGTCCTACTCGTTTTTTATTCACACCATCTGCCCGTAAGTATAGTTTACTTAGTAGATGCACACCCAGTTATTTTTGTATTAGTATTTTTTTTATCACCAATACCATACTGATTATTATGCATGCACCCATTACCTTTTAGTGATATTCAAAAAGTTTGGGAATCACCAGGGTCATACTCAGCTTTGGCGGGCCCTGGAAAAGATATTCGTCTGGGCCCCATTATATCTTGCCACGGTGCTGTCCCCAGTTGACAACGGCCCCTTCAAATGACGTGTGACTGATACATTAGGTAAGATTGTCCAAAAATAGTTGGTCCAGTACTGGCCTTTTTTTTTTTTTTTTTTTTCTTCTTACGCTAACGGGCGTTTCAGTTGAGCATACCAAACGTTTTTACAGGAAGAAGGTCCAATCCCACTTACAAATATTTATTTTTGTTGGGATAAAGGTTATTATTGTGCATACCCAGTGAAATTCTGGGTGTTCTTTTGATGTTTAGAAACTACAATTTAATTAACTTCATGATTATAAAGCTGGTATTTTGAACCTGCCTTTTGATGAACCATTGGATGGTTGTTTAGATAATTTCTTTCTGTCACTTTAAGTTGCATATTGTTGCAAGGATGTAGCCAGCAAGGAGGTCCAAGGGGTCCGGACTCCCCCCAAAATTTACTGTACTGTCATGTCCTTTAATAAACACTCATTCCAATGTGTGGATAAAGATAGATTACACTAATCAGTAAATCCTTGTTTTCTTGTATATTGTATCATGTTTTTTAAACTTTGTTTTTTATTATATAAATAGAATGGTTTAAGGCCAGGTAATTTTTATTGTTTTGAATTTTTAAGCGTTAGTTTGGTTTAAAGGTCTTTTGTCTCACACTTACTGTTTGGGTTGCGTGTAATTGTGTTTTTTCTTTCCCTGTTTTGTGTATGTTCTATTTTATAAAGTTGAATATTTCTATTTAATTACTTTTAATTTTTTTAAATGTCTAATCTTCAGATCACAAATACATGAACTCACTATAAAGGAAAATAATTGTAAATACCATTATATAAGCTTCCTACTTCCACAACAATCTGCAAAAAGTATAAAGTTTTACATTTTTATACGAGCCATTTTATATTAATTAAACAAAAAATAACCAAGGAACACTTTACAGGCTTAAACTAAAAAAAATTGCACTTTGTTTTAAAATGGAATCAGCAACCTTCAACGCCATAACCACTTAATGTACGGGTTTCTAGTCATAATCAGAGCAAATGGAGTTCCCTCATGAAGTCAGGCTTCTTAGGGGAATCATTGGATGGAAATAAGTTGGCCACCAGAGATGCAGCGGTCCTACAATTCGAAACAGGAACGTAACATTAGATACCATCAACTGTAACAGATTTACTTCCATTAAATTATTCTTTTAATTTATAGCCTTTTCCCTTTTTGTTTCCGTTTGTAATCATAATAATGCCAAAAAAAAAAACATAACAAGTGTATTTTTGTGTAAGTTTTTCTCTTTATTAACACATGGAAGGAGCCAAGTGATCTTGAAATCGTGTTAACTACTTAAAGGATTCTAGTATCCCTCTGCATTAAATTTTTCATTTCCTCATTTCTATCTATTCTCTCTTATCTATTTAAGTGTGCATGAAAAGTTACTATGAAAGGTCAATTAGGTCCTGGCAAGGCAGGATAAAGCCCTAATTCCCCCAGCCTCATTCAGCAATCTTAAACAACTAAAAATGTTTGGGTTGGGAAAGATGCTGATGGCTGGAATCAGAAGCCTCTTAGGTTTTAACCAATTTTGATAATTTTCATAATTTAATTATTATTTAGTTTGCCTTTAACGTTTGATTTGCCTTTAATGGTTTGAGATAAATCATTACTAAATTAACTGAAATCGGACAATCACTTTAAAAGGGTCATTTTGATTTTGTAAAGAGACAAATTTGTTTGATAAAAATACTTATTTTTAC
>NW_025782858.1:0-28549 GCF_021130785.1 Homalodisca vitripennis | reverse complement strand
TTATCTTAACCACCTTTATACTGGTAAGACCTCCACAATATGTAACAATGCTGCCGTACACATCAAGTGCCATCCGGATTAATATAGAAACATATAGGCGTTAAGGCCACTTCAGAAGAAAGGGACAGGAGTTCTGCCACACCCTGTATATGCATTAAATTGAAGCCCGCGGTGATGCGACAACGCCGGTGTTGTCGCAGCCACGTGTACGGAATGCGCTGAAATCAGCAATAGTTGTGTTTGTACGCAGGCCTTGAGCAGTCTAAAAGCACCATGTACTTTGTTTAATTACTAAATGAATCGCCTAGGCGGCAGCACCTCTCAGAGTACCATCCTAGAGACGAAACGCCCTCTGATTGGTCCGGAGCCTTGGCGGCGGGAAGATCGGGCGATGCTGAGGTGATGCTCGGGGAGTCGGCTAACTTGTGCGGAACGCGACAGACGTTAACTTAGGCCCTCTCCCCCTCTCTCTCTCTATCCATATTTTAACTTTTCGGAAGCCAAATTCTAAATTTGTAATTATGTGTTAATCAAACCTAATTATTTTATTAATCTAATCCAAAGAGTGTGCCAATTTTAATAAATCATTTATTAGTTCGACTCCGTTGTTTTATTTTGAAAGTTTATACAACCTTCCTCGCCACGAACCCAAGTGAAGATCTTTCGCCTCCCACTGGGCAAACGAAGTCAACCTACCACAACTGGTGTCAGGTGCGGGGGTGGTACTGGACTGCAAGAACGTCACCAAGATGCGAGGTAAGTGATTGAATAAATTCAGCATTAATCTTCTTAATTAAATTTTTCCGAAATTCAACATCTAACACTTTTGAAGAAAATATTTCACTTTAATTAAACTGCAATTTCATCTTACAAACATTTTTGTGTCCCGTAGAGAAAAGAGCTAGTTTTTCAATTTATTTAGAGAGTTTTGAAGTAATTGAAATAATTGTAATAGAAATTACTGGCGGCCATTAACCACGCTAAGAGTTCCGAACCCCCCCCCCCTCTCTACAGTGTTATTGTAAGGTACCCGCTATAATGGCGTGTGACTGGCGATTTATGAATGAATATTACTGAAGAGATAAAGTGTTTATTAATTGATGTAAGAGTTTTGTTAGAGAGAGAGAAAGGGAAAACTATAATGGTATTATAATTATTTTTGTAGGTCGGGGGAAATAATAATTCGAAATCTACATTGTTTGAGGTGGCATATTAACTTGTATTAATTATTACCAGAGTTACGTTTCAAGATGTCCGTTGTTGAGCGAAAGTGACGCTCGAGGTGGCTGTGTAACTGCGCATGAGATACGTTTCATTGTTGACTCTGTAAAAATACGGTCAGCGACGGCACTACTTATAGATAGAAGGGGGCTACCGATCTTAAGCTATGCATTGTAATGGTGATTGTGATGAATAGTGGGACAGTTGTTTGAAAATATAAGTTTATTGAAAAATAAGTGTTTGTAGAATATATTAACACATTAACCTAATAAATAAAAAGCTTTTAAATTAACCTAGTTTTAATTGCATGTGGAATTAACGATAAACATAAATTAAGGAGGAGGTCTATGAGTGACTTGGATTACGCCTGGGCGTTAGTGGAAGTAAGCCATTGATTGGAATCAATTGAAAAAAAAATAATAACTATAGATTGATCTTATATTGTGAAAACTTGATTAAATTGATTTAAAATTAATGTGATTTAATATTGCAAGTAAATATTGAAAAAAAAAAAATAGTAAGTAGCTAAAAGGTCAGTTTCACCGGCTTACTTCTGCTATCAGGTCAAAGGGCCCAATTAACTCCGATCTCCTTAGGAATTAAGTACCGTAATTAATTAATTGTATCTGGTTTGACTTTTGGTAAACTTTTGTAAGAAGATAAATCCTAGTATAACGACGAAAATTGATTGGACTTAGAATAATTCAACGTAGACGCACCTAGTATGCGGGGAAGAATAGTGCAATTCCAATTTTCGGAAATAATCGTGTTTTTGGGCTAAGGACTTAGCTGAATTTCGGGGGAAGTGGGGATTTTCTTAAATATTTAATGAACACTGCAAACGACTTGTGATCTTTTGGAATTTAAATATGTGGTTTTTTAAAATTAAATTTTGTCACAATGGGACTTTGATAATTTTGATTCTCACCTTTTTCTTCTTGAAATCCAACAACGTCCAGGTATAGGTGTGTGAACTCCCAAGGAACGCAGTGATAATTAATTGGGAATTATAAATTCATATTTTAACTTGATTGGTGAAAACATATAAAATATACCTATTTTTGTAAATTTGAATAAATACCTGTATTTCACATTAATTGGCCAGTTCAGTGGATGATTTGTTCTTTTTCGCTTTGGAATTTAGTATCGGCCATCAATATGAATCCCTACTTTCTGATCAAAGAGGAAAACCAATATGAATTAAAAATCCGCGGGCAACTTACGACCGGTAGCGCAGAGGACCTACGGAAACGGTTGACCAAATGTGTTAAGGCCAACATGCCTGTAGACCCGGCTGTTTTGGCATCTTTGGACGTGGAAGGGGAATTAGAGGCCTGTGAGGCTAAGCTAAATCGGTTATCGGCATCCATTGACGAATACGAGGGAGAATATACGGATACGGAAGGCCAGCGGCTTCAGGCCCGCTTATGGCACAACTACCTCAGGATTCAACGTATCCCAGTAGTAACCGAGGCGGACGAGGGACGCCAGCGAAAGTTGTTGAGTGAGGCTAAACGCCTTTGTGATGCGGCTAGTGAACGAAGGGGCGCAGTAGAAATGGGGAGTGAGGAAGGTAAGGAGATCGTAGATAGTGAGCCTATAACCAACAAAACGCAACCGCCCCGCGCAACCGCGCCCGTGGCGGCGAATCAAGCTAATGTAGGGGATTCGACACCAAGCCCGACTGACCAACGCACACAGCCGGTCAGTCCAAACGCCATACCACCGACGCCACATGACTCGTACCATCGCACACGAGCCGTGCCCGTCTACAAATGGGGGTTGATGTTTGACGGAAGATCACAAAGCGTAGGGGCGTTCCTCCAACGCGTTGAAGAACTCCGAAGAGCTAGGGGCGTGACCCCCACCGAACTTTTTGAGTCTGCGGTAGACCTATTCTCGGGACCAGCCCTAGTGTGGTATCGATCCACAATAGGCCGGATAAATACCTGGGAACAGCTGTGTCAGGATCTGGAAGTAGTATTCCAGCCACCCGACCATGACATCCGGTTACAGCAGGAGATTTTCAACAGAATGCAAGGAGAGACCGAGTCAATCGACCTCTTCATCGCGGCGATGGAGGGTTTGTACGGGCGACTAGCTACCAACGTGCCCGAAGAAGCTAGGCTGCGGCAAATGTACCATAATCTGAATCCCCAACTTCGAGATGTTGATGTTACATCAATCGAACAGCTGCGGAAACTAGGTCGCAAGGCAGAAGCGGGACGCTTCCGGTCAGTAGAACAGCGCAATGTGCATAGGGACCATGACGTGATGGAGCCGGACCTAGCTTATACACCCGTAAGACGTAGGCCAACGCGTGACGCTGCACACCCTCAACCGGATAGGAAAATATTCCAAACAGCTCGGCAGGCTGACGTAACGTGTTACAACTGCCATGAAAAAGGGCATATGTCTAGGGAATGTAAAAACAGTAAAAGATCTTCCTCTGATAAGCTAGTATGCTGGCGTTGCAACAAAGTAGGCCATATACAGCGAGATTGTCGTGTTAGGCTGAACACAAATGGCCCTCGTTCGGGAAACGAGGCCGGGGTGAGTGGGAGCGCCGCCATGACACCCCGCAAGTAGAGGATTCTGCTTCCCAGCAACCTCAGAAGGCGACGTTAACGATCAGGTCCAATACAAAGAAAGATGTTACAACCCGAAAGGAGATAAGGACAGTACCCATAGTTCGTGAACTTGTTGATGAGTTAGTAGCAATTGGCCAGATTGAAAACGCGGAGGGTAAAGTTTTAATTGATACAGGAGCGCAGGTGTCCCTATTGAAGCGGGGAGCCTCCTCCTCTGACCTTTTAAAATCAGACGTGGTATTAAGAGGAATTTCAGGAAAAGTACTTAAAACATATGGACGCCAGCGAGTAACCTTGAACCTAAAACCGGGAGTTCAAGTACCAGGAGATTTTGTCGTAGGGAATCTTCCAAAGAGGTATTTAGCGGTGCTAGGCTGCGATATCTTGGGTCAGGGAAATGGAGAGATTAGCGTAGGACGCGGCGTGCTCAGGTTGCTGGGCAAGGACATTTGGCTGAACCGTTTAAGAAAGGGAGAAACCGTTCCAGACCCTAATCGCAGTGATGAGAGAAGTACGCAGCCAAAGACACAGCGCTATGTGTACTGTTGCAACGAGGTCAAAATCCCACCGTGTAAAAACTAGTCGTTTCACCACAAAACCAGACGAGTTAGAAGGCGCAGAAGTAATGATTGAGCCCGGTGAATTTGTAATGCATGGCGTCTACATAGCCCGGACTTTAACAAAAATAAAACAAAATTGTTGTTGGGTCAAAACCGTGAATGTGAGTGTTGAGGAAGTCACGTTGGCGAAAAATCAGAAATTAGGAACTCTTGTTAGCGATATTGCCCCCGAGGAGGATCAACAGTCTGCTCGGTGTAGATTGGTAATTTTAGCCGACAGCCATGGTAGGGGCCTGCAGAGTATTATATCAGAGAGACTGCCGCGGAATGTCGATGTTGAAGTTTTCTTCCTGCCTAACGGTAAATTGAAACACGTAACATCAAGACTAGGCAATTTGCTCAACAAATTGACTGCCAATGACACGGTAGTTGTAATAGGTGGGACAAACGATGTAGATAAGTCAAAGCCTTATCTGTTGACCTTGCAGCAGGCTTTTGTAGCTTTGCCGACGAAATGGGAAGCGACCGTCAAAGTGCTCCCCATATTTGATCGCTATGATAAGGATCTTAAGACTGAACTGAGTGACGCGAATGGCCTCCTCAAAGCCATCGTCCAAAATTTAACGAAACAAAGTCGCGGTAAAATTAATTTCTTGGATCTAAAAGGAGAAATGAACCGACGTTGGTATACGAGGCACGGACTACACTTAAATGAGGAGGGGAAGCTAAATTTAGCACGAATTATTAAAGACAGGGTTCTATTCAGTCATAAAGTAGTGGAGGCAAGGGTCAGAAGAAGGGTTTAGAACGGTGGGATGAGGCAGAGTTTGAGGCGTGCATAGATGCGAAGCTGACTCATCTCCCACCAAAAGAACGGGCTCTGGTGAAATCCACTCTCATGGAGTATGGACATGTTTTGGCTTTCAGGGACAACCAACCCCTTGGTTGTACGTCTGCTGTCGAACATGTAATCCGAACTGGGGACGTGGCACCCATTTATAAGAAAGCCTACCGCGTGCCACACCATCAGAAGGCCGTGCTCGATGATCTTATCCGAGACCAGCTGGATAAGGGCATCATTGTCCCTAGCCAAACTGCGTGGGCCTCGCCAGTGGTACTAGTGCCTAAAAAGTCCCCCAGAACGGTACCCCTAAGATGAGGTTTTGTGTTGACTACCGGGGGCTAAACCCCGTAACTACCCCAGACGTGTACCCTCTCCCTAACATCACGGAGACTTTGGATTCGTTGGGTGGTTGCACAGTTTTCACCACTTTAGACCTTCGGTCGGGGTACCATCAGATACAAGTTGACAAAGAAAGTAGGCCCAAGACCGCCTTCAATGTGCCAGGAGGGCACTATGAGTACCAGCGCATGCCGTTCGGACTAAGCACCGCCCCCGCTACCTTTCAAAGATTAATGGTCTCGGTTTTAATGGGATTGAAGGGTGAAAAATGCCTTGTCTATTTGGATGATATAGTTCTATTCTCCAAAGACCTGCCTTCTCACCTGGAAGCCATAAGAGAGGTATTCTCTAAATTGGAGGGGGTAAATTTGACGGTTCAATTGAGTAAGTGTAATTTTGCGGTTGACGAAGTAAATTATCTTGGCCATGTTATAACAAAGAGAGGGGTAGGACCAGACCCGGGTAAGGTTAAAGCCGTGCACGATTTCCCTGTGCCAAAGACCGTAACGGACGTAAGGTCATTCCTCGGCCTGTCTGGTTATTATCGCCGTTTTATCGATGGGTACGCCACGATCGCTCAACCACTTTTTGAATTGACAAAACAGGGACGCGAATTTGTATGGGCACCCGAATGTCAGGAGGCCTTTGATCAGCTGAAACAAAAATGGATCTCAGCACCTGTGCTAGTGTACCCGGACTTTAATAAACCTTTCGTATTGGCCACGGATGCGAGTATGTTTGCCTTGGGAGCCGTCCTATCGCAGGAGATAGATGGAGAAGAACACCCTGTAGCCTATTGTTCTAGGACGTTGTTTCCGGCTGAAAAGAATTACTCGACCACTGAGCGTGAATTGCTTAGCTTGGTCTGGAGTACTAAGTATTTCAGATGCTACCTATTAGGCTGCCCTTTTAAGGTCATTACCGATCATGCTGCTCTAAAGTGGATGCTTTCCCTTAAAGATCCTAGCAGTAGATTGATGAGGTGGTCGTTAAGGCTAGCAGAGTTTGATTTCACTGTGGAACACAAAGCCGGGAAAATGCACAGTAACGCAGATGGACTCAGCCGATCGGTACCTAAAACGCGATGAGGAAGGATGTGCTCCCCATTGTCGACCTTGATGTACTAAGGACGCGACAGCGAGAAGACCCTGTAGTGCAAGGTTTGCGCCAGGCTAAGAGCTTTCGCATGAGTCCGGAGAAGATCCTGTACCGTCTGAGTTCGGCGTGAGCAGAAGATCGTAGTACCGGCATCCCTAGTACCGGAAGTTATTCGGTTTGAAATCATGACTTGCCTACCGCCGGACACGCCGGGGTAGCAAAGACATTAGAACGGGTACGACAGAAATTTTGGTGGAGAAAGATGGATAAGGACGTACTGGATTACGTTAGGACGTGTCGTAGTTGTAGTCAGCCAGCGGTCAAACTATGGAAAAACCAAAGCACCCCTAGGAGAAGTTTTCAACGAACCCCGAGAACCATTTGAAGTAATCGCAGCCGACATAGTGGGACCGTTGCCCCTTAGTGAGTCTCGTAACGTGTATATTTTAAGCGTAATGGATCATTTCTCGCGATATTGCGAATTTATTCCGTTACCTGATCAAACGGCAGAAAGTGTCGCGCGGGCACTCGTACAGCGTGTGATAACCAAGTTTGGCGTACCAAAGATCCTTATTACCGACCAGGGTGCGAACTTTACCTCTGATCTAATCAGTCAGCTCTGTAAGTTCTTACATGTTCGTAAGATACAGACTACAGGATTCCACCCTCAGTCGAACGGCCGTTTAGAAAGAGTGCACTCGACTATTGCGCGTATGTTGAGCCATTTTGTAAATCGGCATCAGACCGATTGGGATGAGTACCTCCCTTACGTCACGATGGCATACAACTCGCAAGGTCATGAGTCGACAGGGTTTTCCCCGTTTGAAATGGTTTTTGGTCGGAAGATGGAAATGCCCATGGAGGCTGACCTGACCATCACTGAAAGCGATGATCTTTACAATGATCATGTGGAAACCCTGCGAAGTAAGCTCAGAGAAACGTTTGAAATTGCCGAGAAACGGAAGATCGCAGCTCGCAGCCGTTATGAGAAGCAATACAACAAGAAGGCTCGCGAAGTGAACTACAACGAAGGGCAGATGGTCCTGTTGCACGTGCCTAGTATAGGTAGGCATCGGGTTAAAAAGTTGTCGAAATTATGGAACGGACCGTACAAAATAGTTAAAGTACTGTCCCCGTTGAATGTGGTGTTAAAAATCCGGAAAAGAGAGGTGACAGTCCATGTAAACCGGATCAAGCCCTGCTTGGGAAGAGCTTCCGTGCCTCCCCAACAGGCTGAGTACCTAAGCGACCCTAGGCCTCGAGATGAGGATGACAGGTTAGATGACGACGATGACGAGGAGGAAGAAGAGATCAATGGTGATCCACCTCCGGACATTGATGACGTAAAAGTTCAAGCAGGTGCTCCGAGGGACCCAGCGGCGGTCGCCGGACCTTCCGATGAGTTGCAGCGCCCAAAGAGAAACAAGCGTGTACCTGCGCGGTTGGGAGACTTTGTTAGAATCTTGAATCTATCTTTGGTAGATAAGCGGTAGTTTAGTCGCTACGTAGCCCGGGATTAGGCGAGATGTCAACTTTATTTTTGCTGTATAAAATACCATTGCCTCTGTTATAGGCCTAATTGGCATGTTATTTACGCTTGGAGTCGCCTGGGGTTTTCACCGAGGTGTCGTCTTCGAAAAGGAGGGAGATGTGCTCCTCACTGACAGCCATTGGACCATAGTGATGCAGTACAACTTCACGGAAGTAGAAGAGGAAAACCAGACCCTAAGTATATTGCTATTCAAGGTAAAAGGTCAGTACGATGAGTTCTTTCAAGACCTCTTAGCGGGGAATGTAAGCATGCACTCTCCGGTACGAGGATTAGAAGCAGGATTCAGGTACGAGTATGTAGGTTTGCAGCAGCTGGTAGCAGACTACGTCGGCCAAACCAGTGACTTGACTACCTTAGCATCTAGTACTCGGCAAAAGCGAGGCTTAATCGATGTGGGAGGCCAGGTACTAAAATTTCTGTTTGGTACTGCAACGGATAGTGATCTGGAATTAACCAATAGTAGGATAAATGAAATAGAAAATCTAAGTGATGACCTTTCCCATAACACTAAAGACCAAATAACCGTTTTAGGCAATATGCAATCGGAAATTTCCAACCATTCTAGAGCAATAAAACAAAATTATCTCTACCATAAAAGAATATCACGAGGTGATGCACATAACTATGGCCCGTAATTATATCAGAGAACTTATATATGCCAACCAGTTGAGAAAACCCTTTTTCAGTATTTGAAGCTGAACTCAGCCCTTTCGGAGGTTAAAGATGCTATTAATCTAGCTGTCCAGAGGATGGCCAGGCTTCACCTGGCCATTGAGGATCTAGCTGCCGGAAAAATGACCAGTAACCTGTTGCCTCCCCATCAGTTCTTGAAGGTCCTGACTTCCGTGGAAAACGTAATACCACCTCCAGTAAAATTGTTTTTAGATGTAAAATTAGAGAATTTGCATAATGTCTACAAATTTGCCACAATACAATCATATGTAACGAATTCTCAATTGAGGGTATTAATTAAGCTACCCCTGAAAAATGATAATCAGTTGTTTGAAACTTTCAATGTGATAGTTTATCCCGTTTACGACCCTTCACTCGCAAAGTGGGTGAAATGGGAAGTGGCAGATCAAAAAACTTGTGATTAGTAAAGACAGGCAGACTTATTCGGTTTATTCACCAGAAATCTTTGCAAGGGAATGTAAATTTGGCAAACTCACGGTGTGTCCGTTGTCAGACGCCTTATTAAGCGTCTACAAACGACCCAACTGTGTAGTAGATTTATTAATGAAAGAGCACGTAACGTTATGTAGTAGAAAGTTGATATCTGGCTTACAGTCCCCCGTTCTAATTAGAACACCTACCCGCTGGCTCTACGCCACATCAAAAGAAACACGAGTTATATTAAATTGTTTTGGGCGTGATGCAAACCTGAATGTAAGTGCGATCACCCTGAAAGGTGAGGGTGAAATACCGAAGCAAGACAGATGTGATCTGATTGCTGATGGCTATAGGGTGCCTGCCCGATTTATCGGCAGCTCCTCGTATTCGAGTGAATTTGGAAAGATTCTTTTCCCAGAAGTTGATGGGATGTACAGTAGTGAAGAATACAGCTTACTGGTACATGATGTAAATGAAACTTTGAAAGTCCTGCAGGGACTAGATGATCAGCTGGGCACCCTAAGTGTTAAAGAATATTCCCTAGAGGGTACAGTACAATTACTTAGGTCCCACTATCACAGACGGATGGTTATCAAGTATGCAACGTTTAGTGGTACGTCTCTTGTTGTGGTGTTAACTGTTGTTGTTCTGTTGCTAAGATGGAGGGTGCGAGTTGCCGACCTGCTCCGTGCCGCCCTGGGAGGTAGCACACAGCATCCGCAGGCCGCCCAGACAGAGTCGCCTCTCCAGACCCTCGAGGAGACTGTACGCACTGTTCCTAGATCGGATGCTGATCAAGGCGAAATTGATCGAGACCAGAGTGGGAGTATGTCAACCCCACGAACCGCAACTGACGTCAAACTGACCGTACGTTAATCTAACAAGGAGTGGAAAGTTGGGCCCTGGACACTTTAAGTAAGTGTGAAATTAGTTGCAAACTTACAACTTCATCGGGATGTGTGTATGTGTATTACTTTGAAAAAAAAAAAAAACCGGAGATCAACCTGTGTCGAGACTGAACGAGTGCTTCTGGATTCTTAGTCGTAGAGACATGGTGGAAGAGTGATTGGGGATCCCCTAATATGTTTGTTGATGTTCTCTGTATGCTGACCACTTGGTTTTGACTTGTGTATGTATGTTAACGCAGACTGGTAATGGCAGAGTTACTATAATTCCTTGAACATTCTATTAAAGTAAATAGCATATCCTAAGAGGATCAAGAATGCTCGAGTCAAACTGGTATCTATGGGAAGGTAAAGCCGGCACCCCTAAACCCAAATACCCTTTCCTTTCAACTCCCCAACCGGACTATAGATACACTGAAACAGCTCGAATAACTTTTCCTAAATTTAAAATGAAGTGGCATTCCAGTAATAAACGCCTTTGAGAGTGTCTTTACCAGGTCTGCAGAATTGTATTAACATAGTAGGCAGGGTATTAAACCCTTGTGTTTATTCATATTTTATGTATTCACTGAAAATTTAACTGTTATTTAAGGAATTTTTGTGTCACATGTAAGTTGAAAATGGGGTTAGACTTGTTACAAGCTCTAAGGGCACCATTAGAATGTAAAGGCCAGTAGGAGGAAGGTATCGGTGAGCTTCCCTGCTCCCAGGGGTAAACGAGGTGAAAACCATGGGGTGCCCCCAGGTCCACAAATGCCCTTAAATACCAAGCGTGGGGGGCGGAATATTGTAGTTGTAGTTTTTCTTTTTTTTTTTCTGTGTTGATATTCTTTTGTGAGTTTGAGAGGATTTGAGGAGTGTGGGGACAGTGTCCTCCTGTCGTTGTTTGTTCGGAAGAACGTCAACGTTTATGCCTATAAAACTAAATGATGGTTTGTGAACCGCCTTCCAGAGTCCCCCCACGCATTTACAGTGTAACGGCTATCCAGCCACTAGTTTTAAGTCTTTTCACAGGGCCCTTAAGGAATAGAGTTCAGTAATTGTTGGTTGGTGCCTTAGCAGCTTGATAGAAATTCTATGTAAGCCTGATGAGCAGCTCCATTTAGTGTTAAGTTTACAATTACTGAATTTCCTATTTTACTGTATCTTTTACAAGGGACCAGTCCGGGTGACTTTCAAAATTAGGGGTGACCGAGGCAACCGGCCCCAAGTGAAATCTCATGAGGCTTATCCAAGAATGAGGGAGTAGCGTTCCAAATTATGATACATGTGCCTGGAACAATTACTTTGTTTATAATTGGTTTTCTTTTAAGGGTACATGAAGTGCACTAACCCAGAGTGGCAAAACAAAACAAAAAAAAAAATAACATTTTCGACAGTCACCCTGTTAGCTTAATTTCAATCACATATTGTATTGTCGCTATTGCGATGCCAGTGTACTTGTTGTAATGTCATAATGGGATGTCATAATGGTTGTAGACGTTTGAATGTCTAGTAATCTTAGATCTTAAGAATTTGTTAGCCTAAGGGAGACTGGTCCTTTGACCTTAGTAAGAACTAGGTAGTCTATAGTGTTAAGTTTCTTTCATTTTCTGTTATTCATGACATGTTTTTATTTCTTCTTGTAGAGATCCTAAGTTTTTCTTTTGTAATTGTGTGTTTTGATATTTTAACTTGGGTGTGTTTTGGTTTTAAGCCATATATATGTATGTATGTAGTTCGGTAATAGTATAAAGAGAGAGACCGTTGTGATAGTGAGTAAGAGAATATTATGTAAATGTTGTAAAAAGAGAAGGCCTAAGTCGCGAATAGGTGTCTGAATTTAATTTTCGAGTCAAAAAAATCCGTCCCCAGTATTAATAGTAATGTTGAAGCTTTTTTCAAATTTTCTTTCCCACTATCAATTCAATGCATCTACCTGTGGCATACCAATTAAAAAAAAAAGAAGGGATCAGATGTAAACTGGGTGGCAGTTGTACGTTTGGCTAGGATGGGAGGCACAATAAGAACTCTTCGGTACTCTACAAGTACTCAATGCTGAGGGCCAGCATGATCTAAAGGTGGGGGGAGTGTGACACCTCGGTGTTAACGCCCCAAAATTTTAACAAATAAATGAGTTTAACCTAATACTACGAAAATGTCTTATTGTTACTTTAGTGATTATCTTAACCACCTTTATACTGGTAAGACCTCCACAATATGTAACAATGCTGCCGTACACATCAAGTGCCATCCGGATTAATATAGAAAACATATAGGCGTTAAGGCCACTTCAGAAGAAAGGGACAGGAGTTCTGCCACACCCTGTATATGCATTAAATTGAAGCCCGCGGTGATGCGACAACGCCGGTGTTGTCGCAGCCACGTGTACGGAATGCGCTGAAATCAGCAATAGTTGTGTTGTACGCAGGCCTTGAGCAGTCTAAAAGCACCATGTACTTTGTTAATTACTAAATGAATTCGCCTAGGCGGCAGCACCTCTCAGAGTACCATCCTAAGACGAAAACGCCCTCTGATTGGTCCGGAGCCTTGGCGGGCGGGGAAGATCGGGCGATGCTGAGGTGATGCTCGGGGAGTCGGCTAACTTGTGCGGAACGCGACAGACGTTAACTTAGGCCCTCTCCCCCTCTCTCTCTCTATCCATATTTTAACTTTTCGGAAGCCAAATTCTAAATTTGTAATTATGTGTTAATCAAACCTAGTTATTTTATTAATCTAATCCAAAGAGTGTGCCAATTTTAATAAATCATTTATTAGTTCGACTCCGTTGTTTTATTTTGAAAGTTTATACAACCTTCCTCGCCACGAACCCAAGTGAAGATCTTTCGCCTCCCACTGGGCAAACGAAGTCAACCTACCACAGTGTAATAGTTGCAAACAAGATTTTCAAACCAATTTTATGTTTGCGTTGACCCCTACCAAGATTATTCCAAATACATCACAATTTTTCAAAGTTTCCTAATTCAAAGAAACTTTTTGGATATACATTACATAATAATAAAATTCACACTAGAATTACCATTTCTACGAACAAGAATGCGGTGTACACAAGCTTGTCGTTTGTCCAAGGAGTTTTTCTCCTAAGGACTAAAATGACATATGTTTAACTATGCGTCAAATCAGACTTAAATTTTTAGTTTAGGAGAATAGTAAAACAAACTAAATATGATGTTAAATTGTGTGTGAACTAACATACATTGGTTCCTTTTGTATTAAATACATGTAAAATTTGTATAATAATTCCAAGAACCCTAAAGTACTATAATACATAAATGTATGTACATATATTTACATATATTTTCGGATTATAGAAATTTAAATTCAAATTAAAAACTGGAATAAAATAGGGCTATTTACGTATTTATTCCAAAAATTATATTAAACAATTATTGAAATGAATACTATGTAAGTAATATATATGAGTAATGTGTACATTCATATTATGCATAAGAAGAAGAAGATGTAACTGTACTCGTAGAGCTGTATTGTTCAGCGACAAATATGATAATATACTTTGAGCTTCTTTAGCAAAGCCTAACATACGCTCGCCTCTGAGAGATGTACGCCCAAATATAAGCCGCTTTGTTTAAGGGAATTCACATACTTGAGCAGACTTACAGTGTATATGCAGTAAAATATTTTTCCAAAATAATGAATAAACTTCTTACATAACAAGTGTTTTAGTGTATATTTATTATTAGTACGAGCTGAGATTCTATAATGCGATGGAAAATTTCAAACACAGAATCCCTGCAAGTTAAAGTTAAGACGTAAATATATAACTAGAACTATGTTCACAACATTCGCTCCTCACTATGAAATGAACTCAAAATATTTTTGCAGATATAATTTACAATCTTTATCATTTTATGATGTAGTTTAAGAAGTGACAAATTATTGTTAACACTATTTTAAGCTTACCATCCCTAATCAGAGTAATTTAATAATTAATATTCTAATTTATTATAAGCCAAAAACATGACTGCATCACGGCTTCTAGTGTTAACTACACCTGTAACCTATAATGAACAATAAGTGAGCATGCAGACATATGACTTCCGGATTATAAATGCGTTGAGATAAATTATATAATTAAGTAATGTATACTAGTAAATACTTGTTGCAACATAGTATTAGTATTATTTCAACTTTACTACACACTAAGAGCAACGCAATATTTGGAGGGTTTTCTTTATAGAATTAAAGTAATTAGGAATTCTCGGCTATAGTTTTCAACGAACGATACATTTTCTTACTCTACGTGTCTACTAAAAATGCCTTTAATGCATATTTGATGTTTTTTTTATATTGTAACACTTGAATTAAGTGAAATTTTATTCATAGGGATTGGTTACAATTTCTCATAGTGGTTAATACAAAAGTCATATACGATATAAAATCCATAGGGAAATCATGAGCTCAGTAACACAACAAATCCCTCGGCTTACACTTGTCCAAAAGCATTTGCGGCTTACTCTCTGTCATCTCTTACATAACGTCTTCACTACTAATGACAAATCTTAAAAATACAGTTATACTTGCCACATGATTGCTAAAACATGATTTACTTGGATACATCTTTTGTTGGGGTTATACTCTATTTTATATAAATTAATTTAACAGTATGTAATAATTTATTTTTTAAGATAGTTCAGTGAATTTTTTAAGTTATGCACTGTAATACCTGTGGGTGGTAACTATAACACCATCTACTGCGGGAAGTGTTTTTTTAACTATGTAGGTATCAATAAAACCAAATTAAAAAAAGAAAATAATTCAACGAATGTTTGTATTCATTACTAATATACAATAATTATTTAAATGCCTGCCCCAATAAATACGTTCGTAATTAGTTTAAAGTATTTTGTTATAAAAGAAATTTTAAAAAAATCTCAAGCCTTTAGTAAAAAATTTACAAAGTTATAACTTTTAATGTGAGCAGTTGTAAAAAAAAGTAAAGTTTGGTCTGTCTCTTTTTAAAAACAGCACAGGGCATATACTTTGGCACTTTTTTCAAAGTAAACTACAAAATACCTGGCATTGAAAGGGTCTATAAACTATTAAACGTTTTGATTATAAAGTTCTGTTAAAAAAATTATACACGGAAGATTAGCTGTGTAGTAGTATTATTTATTACTAAATAATATTATTATGATGTTATTTCAGGATAAAATAAGTAATGTGGCATATATTGCGAAACGTTATGTAGGATTCTTTGTGTGAATTTTATTTTGGCGATGGAAGGGTTGTGAAGGAAACAACATTTTTTTGGACATTTGCCATCGTTCAATTTTTCAGTGATTTTTTGTTTCACTGATCGATGGCAAGTTATGTAGGAATAATTAAAATTGTATTGTTATAATATAACAAAGTATTAAGTATTTTCACAAATTTAACATATTATGTTAAATTTGTGAAAATACTAGATATAATCTTGTAATAGTAGCAAATGATTAAAAAAATGAAAATATTTATCTCCGGTGTTCTGTAAAGTAAATGACCCTTGCAGATATCTGCATCGTCATAAATATTAATGACGTGTTTAAGTTTTAAAGTTTTATTCAATGCTAGTAACTACTAAATTATCCAATTTTTTACAGCAATTTAACTATTTATTTGCCATTTTTACAATAAAATACACCATTTATAGCCTACAAATTCCACTTTTTGAAGTGAATGTTATTGAAAAACAATAAAATAATTGATGTTTTATAAACTATTACAATAACGTTGGACTAACATTTTAGGACATGTTTGAAAAGTGCTTTCTGAAATAAAAGGGGGACACATTATGTCACATTATATTATGAGATTAGGATTGTTATGTGACATCTGTGATCAGATGACAGCTGGACCTCAGACATAGTGGGTTAGCCATGTGATCGGAATCTAGAATGAGATTTTTGTTCGGCTATATCCAAAAACGTTATACCCCTGGAACTTGCAAAGAGAGTAACAATGTTACTGTAATGCAATATTACCCAATTTCGTAATCACTTAATTTTTTCACAATAATTCTTGCACGGATGATCTGGGTGAAGCGTGTACACTACCCTTAGTGGTTTTATTTGTCTAATACGAGTCAATTTGTATGGCTTTTACAGTGTGAATACGTATTGGGTTGCATCCATTTCAGATATAATTTTGTACCTCCTATTGAATTTGTTCAAATTATTATTTTAATTTAGTTTTGGGTGTCACCTTTCCACCGGTTACAGTACCTACGTAGAAGGTTCCCAAAATTGTGGATAAATTCCAATGCGGGATTTTTTTCATGGTTTAATAAATAAATAAATAAATAAATATATATACCATTATGATTGCTGATGACACAAAGCCTTGTATAGTTTGGCAAGCCGTCGTTTGCTAAAGATTACTCGTTTTTTATATTATTAGAGCGCACCAAACTATACAAGTTACGTGTTGTACTTATCACACCATGTTATCTTTTCTATATAAAAGTTATTAATAATATTCTTCTAAATACCTCTTTACTTAATTTATTGCTCGTGAAATTAACTGTAATCTGAAATAGGATGCTCTTCTTCATTACACATATTACACCAAACGTTATTGAAAACTTGTAATTTTCATGCTTTTTGAAAACTTTTTTTTAATGGTTCTCTTTTATGCAACAAATTAAAAAAAAAATCAATGAGACCCCGTTTTGTAGCTTTCATATCAATATTTCGTTGCCGTAAACAACCAAACAGTTTAAAATTAATACTTAAATTATTTTTATATTATTTAGTGTATGGCGTAGTAATTATTGACTATATTAGCATCTGCTTTTAAACTAAAAATTATTGGTGAGGAAAAGTGTGTCTGACCAATGGATAATGTGTGTAGCTTATTTATGACTCGGATGGTAATCCCTTCTTCTTCGCCCATCATGTATTGCAAATCAGATGATTTTCTTGATTTCCACTCCGTACACTGGACGTTAATTAAGTAATTTACAATATTTTACTTACAGCATAGTTTTGGTTATGACCAACAAATATAGTTATCTATCAAAAAAATATCTTTACATGTACAATGTTAAACGCTTACCCTGTCGTCGTGAAAGGCTTCAAGTTTATTTTGGAAACATCCTGGCATGAGAAACCCTTCCAAAGAACAGTTTTCAATCTTAGTATGCTGGGAAGGATAGAGTGTAACACCAAATTTCAATCCTTTAAATCATCTTTTATGAAACTAATAGTTACGTAATAACTTTTTACACCCAAAACTGTACAATTTCTGTCATAAAAATATATTTTTATTACGCAACAAATAGTCCTTCTAGGTGAGTTGGGATAGGTAGGTAGATCTTTTGACAAATCAAATATTATTAATTTAATCTCTGAGAATTGCGTGTACTGAAATTCATTAAAATCGATAAACAATATCCATATCGAAATGTTAACCTGAAAATGTACTATCAGTTTAGTTGTTTGATTACTACTACACTGTTGAAGCAATATCAGTTTAATTTCGGATTGGTAACAAAATCGTAACATTTTTCAATCATTAGAAAGTTTCGTAATTTTTAACCTTACTATAACACATTATTATAACCATATAAATTTCTTTGTTGAAAAGTTTACTTGACTGTATACATTAATCCGAAAATGTGTTTGTAAACATATTTACTTGAAATGGCTAAACTATACAAAGCATCGCGTGGTGGACGCAGGACACAGCCGACCACTAAGCGTGGCACGGTAAGGTGAGAGGACAACCACTTGATACACCAAGCTGAGCGAAAGATAAGGTTTTGGCCATCATCAGAATCCCGATAGCACAGGGTTAACTCTATACGATCGTCAGATACACAAGTGGCATTTAGGAATCAAATGAGCTTCGAATCATATGTAGATTGATAGATCTCTCTTTTATTTATGTTTGTCTCTCCAAATTGACCTGTAGTGGTCATCTCCAATGCGTGGATCTCAAACGTATAGTCTTCTGAATCTATACACCATTATCTTGACTGTTCCCACATCTTGCTATTCAGCCACAAAATACATTCACCTACCATCCGTTGAAAAAAGAAACGATACTACAGGTAAAATGTTTATTTTCACATCAGATTCTTGAACTATAAGATATTATTTATAAACAATTTTTCATGAATACCATTATGCGAAAATACTCTACACATGCTTTAATTCTGTGGGATGTTGACCAAAAGTATCCTGTTGACCCAAGCCAAAAAGGTGCCAGTTATTACAATATCTATTTTTAAATTTCGTGTAAAGTGTATTGTTTATTGAAATCATTTCGATTGTTCAGTAATCTATATTAGGAATTACATTGAAAATTCCTAATCTGATAGTTATCGTTGGCTACAAAAGGCGATTGGCCTGCGATGTCTCTTGCTGAGTAGTACCAAATCCATCTTTTCCCTTTTTGGTATTTAAAGTCTAAGGAAATAGTATAGCTGTTTTGTTTAAATATTTAGAAAATCTATTATGCTATGATTGTAATATTACACATTTCATAAACATTTGATCGTAAATAACAATTCCTAACAAAACCCTAATTATAAATTGTTGGACGCTTGAAAAAAAATAATAATGAAAAGAAAATTTAATTGTTTTTATAATAAAAAAAAATTGTAATTATAATTTTATATGTTTACGCACGGATACTTAATGTTTATCTTACTCTATAGTCTATATTTTTTAGTATAATTATATGAAAGCCATACCTTTAGAGCATTAACGAAACACCATGTGTGGAAATTAATATAATATTTTCACTAACAAATAAAAACATTTAAAGTAAACAGGATAATGTCATTTTGAGGTTTGCTGAAAAAGTTAAAATTTTATTACACATATTATATGTGTGTGTGTACATGTATGTATATACATAACTTTGTCGATCTATTTCATGCATATCTGTTTTTATCATATCATTTTCTGGCCTGGGTTAAAAAGTTTATGCAAAATTGTGGAACAATATAACTATAAAAAATGATGATGATTTACCGTCTAAAATGGAAGAAATATTCCTTGGATACCAAACACAACATTTCAATGTTATTTCCATAAGACGTTTATTTTCATTGGTATAAATTTCGTATTACCTTATAATCAAATAAAAAAGTTAAATCTTACATCTCAGCATAGGATGACTTGCTTTTCCTATTCATAAGAAGCCATCTATAGTATAAAAAGGAAGCACTCTGTTTTATGATTCACCATAAGGTAAAGTATAAAAGCATCTACCAGCTATTTGGTGGCAACCGTAAGTTTATCATGAATCTTTACTACTAGCTTGTGCTCACTGCCATTAACATCATATTCGTCTGTATGCAGTATTTATATGTATACGAACCAGTGTATCTATTGCTTGACTTAAAAGTTTATTTTCAATAGACGCGATATATTTTACTATTGTTAGTTTATTGCACTAAAAGTTCTTTAATAAATATGTAGTCTTGCTTGGCAGTATGGTCTGTAATGCTTTATAAAAAATCACGATTTTGGTAAAGTTCGATTGGAAGTCAAGATTCTATATATTGTATGGTGGAAGAATGTGTTAATCTCACTATCAGCCAAACCCATTTGGAAAAACTTTCCGGCACTGCTTTAGCCTCAGTAATAGAAAAAAATAGAAAGATGCCTACCTTAGGAATTAAATAATTTTCGTTGAAGACATCTTCAGTCCTCAAAATCATCGACGTTATCATCTTGTCCTATGAAATAATTTGTTTTTAGCCTAATGCATTTATATGAAAATCATTTATATTTAGTGTTATTCATCAATTTTTAGTTTACGCTGTAAGAATGCTACGACTATGCTGTAGATGTAAAAAATGATGCTTCTGGTGGCATCTGAAATGAACATAATTTTGTATTCATGGAGGAAGATGTATCTCTTAGGATTAATCAAACTAATTTGATAATGTTTTCTTTAACCTTAGAAAGTTCCTCATGACCCTTAATTTAAAATTATTTCACGTCATTGTTGGAAAAACTGAAATATGTGTTTCCAGTGTTTATTTTATCACTCACTTCAATAGAAATCTATTTAGTTTACTTTCAAACAATACTGACTTTATAAAATTACTATAACGATGGTGCAAACAATTCTATAAGGCATATATATAAATATATATATATATATATATATATATATATATATATATATATACTCGCCTTCGGCTCGCTGGGGGCTACGCCCCCAGGCCCCCATTTGGGTGTTGGGCAATTTCGGGGATAAGCGGAATTCAGTGACGGGTTATATCTGAAAATTATACTAGGGTCTGGGAGTTTAAATTAGGCCTAATTTATTGAAATTTTATTTATTAATCAAATTTTTTGACTTTAAATGGCATTTTACTGCTTAACCGTTAGAGATACGAGAAAAAGTGACTGGACCTTTCTTGTCGGAAATTTAATTTTGTTTTTCGATTGTGTCCTCAGATTTGATCTACGACCTATGGTTTAGTCGGTACAACGCTTGGAATAAATGTCTGCACTGGTGGGGAAAAGAGCGATTTGGTGATTGGTAAAATTCTGACATGAGGTCATGCCAGGAAATTCCCTGAGGGGGGGATTAATGTTACCAGTGGTTAAGACATCAGAGGGTTATCTGGTCTCATACCAGGAACTTCCCAAGGGGGGTTAAGAGATTTGGTGAGTGGTAAAAATTCGGACATGAGATCATGCCAGGAAATTCCCTGGGGGATTTAAAGTTACCAGGGGGGTTAACACAACAGGGCATTTAATTTACTCAGGAGGTTATCTGGTCATACCAGGAAATCCCGGGGGGGGTTAATGTTATCGGGGGTTAATGAAACACCCCAGGCCCCCTTTCGGGTGTTGGCCAGATTCGGGGATAAGCGGAATTCGGAATTAAATTGGACCCATTTTATTGAATATTTCAGTTTTAATCAAAGTTTTGACTTTAATGGCATTTTACGGGTTAACCGTTAGAGATACGACAAAAAGTGACTGGACCTTTCTTGTCGGAAATTTAATTTTGTGTTTCGATTTTGTCGTCAGATTTTAGCTACGAACTTTTGTTTAGCCAGGAATAAGCTCGGAAGAAAAGGCTGCACTGGTCAGTTATCGTGAATTGTTTATTATAAACATAATAAAAACAGACCTTAAGGCAGTATTTTAAGTTGAACAGTTGGTTTAATATCATCAGGAGATTATCTAGTCAAGCCAGGAAATTCCCTGGTGGGGTTAATATTACCGGGGGGTTAACACATCAGGGGGTTTAATTTACTCAGGAGGTTATCTGGTCATACCAGGAAATTCCAGGGGGGTTTAATGTTACCTTCTCTAACGCTCCGCCAATTCACGATGTGGGGTTGTAGTTACTCGTTAAATTAGTAACACAAGTTAAATCCAGAACAAGAACGGATTGCAAAAATTACAGTCGCATCATATTTACAAATCCTGAAATTGCTAAATACGACCAAGATTTTGCCATTAAGAGAGATTTTAGGGCTTACGTAAGGATATACGACAAAAAGCTACCTAACCTTTTTTTAGATCTCTAGATTGTCTAGTTAATGAAAATTTAGGATTTAAGTTATGACCAATGGTTCGGCTGCTACCGCCTCCAGAAACAAAATTTTCACCTAAAAATTATAAAATATTTCTTTTTAAACAGGTTTTTCGGCCAGACCATTTAGGATAGGGCAAAAAGTTTACTAGACTTTTTTTGTAGAACACGTCGTTTACTAAAACTTATTTAATGACGTGTTTTGAGCTACGAGCAACCGTTTAGCCGCTATTAAGCCCGGAATGTAAATTTGTAGGCGAAAATTTCCAAATATTTTATCTTAATCGTGTTTTGCGGTCAAACTAATGGAGATATAGTAAAAAGTCACTAAACCTTTTTTGTAGATCATATTATTTCCTAAATCTAACCTTTGTTTTTATTTTGATCTCCGACCAATGGTTTCACCGCTATCTACCCCAAAAACAAAGTTTTTTTCAACGTGAAAATTACACAAACATTGCACGTAATTACGTTTTTCGGCCAAACCAATGGAGATAGGGCAAAACGTCACTGGACCTTTTCTGTGGATCGCGCGATTTGCTAATTTAAAGGGTCAATCAGATTTGAGCTACGACTTACCGTTCGGCCGCTATCGGGCTTCGAAACATTATTTTTAATCGAAAAAATCTCTGGAATGTCAAATATTCGAGCGTTTTGTCGCTTAACCATGGAAGATAGAGCAAAAAGTCACTGGACCTGTTTTGTAGTTCACTTCATTCCTGACTAACGATTTTTCGTCAGATCGAAGCTAGCTCCAACGGTTCGCCCGCTATCGGGCTTACAAGAAAGACCTGCAAGGTAAAGAATGCGCGATTTTTCGGGAATTTTTTTGAGGGGTTTAAAAGTAAAAATTCCCGGTTTTCAGACTTTTTTCTGTTTGGTTATACGGCAAAAGGTACCTGTGTGCCAAATTTCAAGTTTCTAGCATTTCTAGAAGTAGGTTAGAATTTGTATACATCCATCAGTGAGTGCGTGAGTGGTTTCACATGCGGCTGTATAGTATATTAGATATATATATATACTATATATATATATATATATATATATATATATATATATATATATATATATAGTAATTAGATAAACCTTTGTATATTATCGTAAAACATGCTTCAGTAAAAGTTATTCCATACATATTATTAATGCTTGTTATCAAAACATTCATTTCTAATGAGTATATTAAATATCGAGTTACAAATGCCATATTCACGTAAAATCGAGTAATATTTGTAGAAATTATCACACGTAGGCCAAAATATTTAGATTCGTATTTATCTGTACAGTAAGTACTTTATTTTTCTGAAAAATTTAAAAAAGTTATGAGAGACAAAGATTTTTTAATTCTAGTTGTTTAAAAAATATGCAACAAATTTCTTTTGTTTTTATAGAGACATATAATTGTTCTTAAAGACTATGCGAGTATACTGGTAACCCTTTGTAAGTTTTTAAATTCTATTCAAATAAACAAAAAAATATTTACTAACATTCTTAATTTCTTACTGTAGGTATTTGTATTTCAGTTAAGTAAACAAAACGCCAAGAAAGTTTTAATCAGAGTTTAAATGGTTAGCAGTACTCTAAACCCTCTCGTTAATGACTCTAACTGGCTAAACTGTGTTAGAGAAAAACCTACATGTTAAACACGTATCACATGTTAATTTAAGGACACTAAACAAACTTTTTCAGTGTTTAGTTGTTTTTAGAAAAAGTGTATTAACTAACCTGTAGAAGAACGTTAATTTATATATTTCGTTTGTCTGGTATAAAACGACAATATGAGCTAGCAAACTAAATTATGTACAGTTTGTAAAAATCTACAAAGATAAAGCATAGCTAAAAGTTAATAATGGTATTATATCAAAGGAGATTATTGTGTATCTAGTTCAATGTGTTTCCTACAGCAGTAAAATATATTCCATTATTACAATCACTGCCCCAAGCATTAGGTTTGCTTTAATTGGAAAGGCTTTTAATTACTTAGTGTACGAAGGTCTTTAATATATAATTTAAAAAAAAAATGTAACAATCATCTCAAATCCCCTTACATGAATATTATACGTTTGTTTCAGAGACATTTTATTAATTTTAGTTACAAGTAATTTTTTGAAATCTGCGCCTATACATTTGCAATTCTGGAAATATGTAATAATAGTAAGTGCTATTGCTCACAACATATTTCAACAAATATATTTCCATAATCTATACATTGTAACTGTTACTTATATACTTAGTTCAATATATAGGAATTCAATTGGGGTGTACAAGTTTTAAAACTGTTAATTGAAATCTGCTCCTAAACATTTGCATTCGTAGAAATATACATTAACAGTAAGTAGTATTACTTAAAACACGTTACAAAAATTATTCTGCCATAAGATGTGCATATTCAATATTTATTTATTTATTTATATACTTGCTTTTACTTCGGATATATCACACTTTGATATCCGTTGATTTTTCTTGGATCCTTTCATTATAGAGAAATTCAATTGAGCCAATCTGAAGATTGTTAAAAGAACACCCAAGTATTTAGTTGGACCAATTATACTTATTATAAAGAGAACACTTATATCCAATAAAAAACATTACACCTCACCTCAGCAAATATCAAAGTTCTCTTACAGACCTAATGAAAGTCCTAATCGCTTTGGGAGGTCTCGTTGTAAGTGGATGTTCAGAATTGAGAGAGTGTGGGAGTAAACGATGAGTATGGTACCGGCGATTACGAAGCCCTACTCGTCCATCTGACACATTGCTCCTTTATGAATCCGTGAATATTCAACTAAAACCAGAATAATTACGTTACCCTCAACTACATAGAGATGGTCAAATAACTTCCCTCTTAATACTGCTTTTATTACTTCTGCTTAGCCCGACAGCAGTTTTGGTAAGTGGATACATCTCTTTGTCCAAAAAAAGTTTAGCAGATCGAACATTGATTTGTTAATCAAAATGCTCGAAGCATATTATACGGAATAACTCCTTATGAGCTGCTATAAAGACCTCAGTATGCTATAAAAAAAATCAAAATGCTTTTATTGGAGGAAAAATGGAAATTCATATTGACAAATTCTGATGTAAAATTGTAGTAGTAAGTCTTATAAACAAAACTTAGTTGCTTAATGTGTGGCTAAGCATTGATCTCAGGAAACCTGCTCATTAAAAAAATATTCGTTGAAGTCCGAGGAAGTTTTTTATGTAAAAAAAAATCGGATTAGGCTCCGGATTAGTTTAGTATACGAAAATCAAAAATATTATTTACTGAATCATAACTCAAATTTCACTGAGAGTAAAAACATTTTGACTCATTTATCTGAAGTTCTTTACTGAGGCAGAAAAAGTTATTTAAAATCTATATTTTGGAAAATATAGCTTTACATTTAAATTATTGTAGTGTAATTCAGATTTTATTGGTGGAATTATCCTCTACCTTATACTACCGATTGCATCAGTGACGAATTTAAACGACCAAATGCATTGGAAATACATTTTATAATTGGTGGTATAAAACTTTAATAATATATAATTAATAAAAAAACTTATAACTTAAATAATTAATATAACTTAAATAGAAAGTGTTTGAGATAATTATAACAGTTGACATTTATTTAATTAATTGATACAAACAGATGTATGATTACATGTTTAACATTCTTAATAAATAAAATTGTAATTTTTTGTTTAACACGCACTATATGCTTTTTATTAAAGTAAATACTAGTAAGTACTAAGTATTTGCTACTATATCTTAGTTTGATGACTTGATGAATGAAATAGTCTGTCAGTTAATTCAGACATCACATTCCACAGGAAACAAGTAATTTTATCTCAACCCCAATCTGCGATATTTATTCTACAGGTTGCTGAGTTGCATGAATTCAGAATGACACTAACATTTTTAAGAGTCGATTGTAAATTTCAACGTAAAGAAACGAAACAAATGGGAGCTTGCATTCTACCGTGGAGTGACATTAAGGTTAAATTATGTATTTTGAGGTTGATGTATTTTAAAACCATTTGGCTAAGATTTTGTGAAAGAACGTAAGTGCCAACAAACAAACCTATTTTAACAGGTATATATTAGAAAACTAACAGCTTAGTGTATTCAATCAATCATGCTATTTATATAAAATCATGTTGCTTTCTGTTTATAAAATAGTAAACATTTGTCATTTACGCTCCATCATTAACACACACCTAGACAACTAATCTAATAGGCTGGACTTGATTTATCTTGTTTCAAGTAAAGGTTCACTCAATGTGAAAAATCTTATTTTTGGACATTTTGAATTTAAAATACTGTTACTACTAGATCGTGGTTGGATGGCTTTGAAATGAAATTATTTATTCAGATTTGTAATAAAACAATATCACCGTCGCCATATATTTAAAGAGAATACCTGAAGTGCAGAAGGGATCGGAACAGTATTGGTTCACATTCTAGATAATCCTTTGGGAATCTAGTGGTGCCAGAAGAAACTCCCTTAAGTGCGTAAAATATGACAAAGTAAACTACTCCATACTTATACGTGAAGATTTAAACTCACTTTAAAAAACAACATTACTTATGAAAAAAAACGTTCAAAACTACAGAAGTATATTTTGTTCGTATATACAATCAGTACTAAAATAAGACAAATTAAACTATTTAAATTCAATGTATATATACGGTCAATGTATATATATGTTAGTATATAAATAAAAAATATATAAATAGTTTAAAAAGTTTTTAATCCATATATATATATATATATATATTAATCACTGTTGAATTTGACGAAAAGAACTACTGCACAGTTTATTTCATTGAAATTTGAATGAAAATACTGTGTTAGAATATACTTTTTAGACCAGTTAGAAAAATGTCTAATATAAACAAATGTAACGTTTGAAAGATATTTTGTTGTAATACATTATTTGAATGTTATTCCCATTTCATAAGTTATTTGCAAAAAATTGGAACTCTTTAGGGAGACAAATATGTTACCTTTTCAACGAGACATGGATTTTAAATTAGAAACACTAAAGGTAAACTATTGTTAATACTTATAATTATTATTATTCTAATTGAAAAATTATTTCTGTTTTAAATAAAATCGACAATAATTGTTAAAAATGTATTTACAAGAGGATACATAAAATGGTTTTATACAATTATGACACTATTCGGACAGAATCATCCCTGAAAAAAGAACGATATACACCTAGATGTTACAGATCTTTTCTGAAATCATACATCAGTTTCATTGGCCATAAACTATAAAAATAATTTGAATAATCCTCTTTACGAATTGTAGTATTTATTTGTGGAAACAGAATGATTAAGATTTATGTAAAATATATATTTATTTATTTCTAATACCTCAGTTCATTGGGCAATTTTACCCACTTGCGCGATTACCGTAGTTGCGCTAATTGCTGTTTTTAACGCTTCTTAGAGCATTTTAAAACATTTCTTAAAAGTAGAGCATTCTAATTTTCGATGCTTTTTGATTTTGGTTTGCTCCTTATTCATACGGAAAGCAACTCTCTGTGCCCTTCTAAAAAGTGGGGACGTTGACGGTATTTTTATAAGGTAGATTTATTAGTGATATTTAAATCAAAGAGGACGTCCATATTTGTTTTAATGTGCCTACATTTCACTGTGCGAGGTGGCACGTTTATCCAATTGGAAACACCTGGACTTTGCGTAATCAGAGATGTACAGTGATAAAATAAGAAGTTCCCAACCGTTCTTAACTAAATAGATTGAGTAGGTTATTCGAACTCTATGCCACCATTGAAAATGCCAAATATCCTAAGATTTTTGTTAGCTCCAGGTTTTCAAAACAAATGTCACATCAGGAATTTTCTCTGCTACGAAATGTCTAAAAAACGCATATTGTCTAGTCTTATTAGAACTATTTTAAATGGTACACCACCTTTCATTTCCTTGATAATAATGACTGATATTGTTAAAGCAGATATTTCAAATGTTTAGATTACCAAACGAAACAAAACACTAAAGCAACATTATAATTTGAGTAATGCACATGTGTTCTATGAAAATGATATACTGTCTTTGTAAATAATGTTCTTCTCAAACAATGTGTTCTAGAAATACATGGCATTTAATCGTCCTTTATAGTATAAAAATTAATACATATATAAAGATTCATGGAGTTCATACGTACAGTTCAAAGACCGATCTAAAGTTCTGAAGCAGTTCCTGTGTGTACATTGTTATGCGATTATATTATTTCTTGCCAGTTAGCTACTGTATAGTATTTATCTCTTTGATGGCCCTAGATCTTACTCTCTAATTGACGGCTTAATATAAAAATGTGTAAGTTTGTATCGATTTTATACTGGTTACTGAACAATTATAGTTACATTTCTAGAAAATATTTTATTTGTATGTAAAAACCATGAATAAAAATAATATTCTTTCTTCAGTAGATTAGTAATAAAAGACTTACTTAATAAAGAAGTACAAACTTATTACTTGGGCGGTGCCTTTAACTTGGGTGAAAACTTTCACCGGACGTTCACTGCTAACGGAAGCGTTTGCGGTCTTATGTTTACATACCACAACTGTATCTTAGCTCTCAAAATCCTAACTTAAGACGTTTCTGCATTCCTTAGTAGATCAGAAGTCTGTATTATCAGGATTGGATTGTTTTTTGGATTAACGATTTATTAGTTTATTATCAAGAATGTACTAGCTCGAAAGTGCTAAGCTAATATGAGTTACGGAATCGATTATTGTCCATAACCCAAAGAAAATGTTGTTTTAGTTTTTGGATAAGGTTTGTAGAAACAAAGTCTACATATCTAAG